>NW_025060663.1:0-5288 GCF_019279795.1 Protopterus annectens | reverse complement strand
TGGGAAAAAGAAAATTCATGAGAATGTAAATACATGGGTGATACCCTTAGGGAAAGTATCAGAGAATGTATACATAATGTACGGAAGAGGTTAGAATAACAGGGGGGGATGGGAGCATGGGCAGCATGGAATGTGCAGGGTCCGACACCAAGCTGTATGCACACACTATCCCTGGCTGCAAACATATACATGGGTGGCTACACACCTGCCCGTACACAACAATAGGGTAAATGTCCTGATCCATGGCCCCTGCCCCTGGCTGACCTGTGTGAATCTGTACAGCTGGGAGGCATTGCCACAGCAATATAAGCCCATACTGTCATGCAGATGGACGTACACGTATGGGATCCTCTGCCAGTACTGTACCAAGGTGCTGAACCGGATACACAAACCCAGCACCAAGTGTCTGCAGCTCCCCCTCCAGAATGGCATAACTTACCATGAATACATAGATGTCTGCCCAGAATACCGGACACAGCCGCAATCACCCTTGTCCCCCAAGACATCACTGTGAGCAAGAATGTCCACCTGACAGTACATGAGGGCAGAAAACATCACTGTGTATAACAGTACATGTCTGAATATCCCTGCAACCAGCAGTACCATGCAGCTGAAGTAGCACCAACACAATCCCCTACAGTGCACACTATCCCCTGCACAGTTTGTCCCCATATTGCCAAATGATCAACGGATACCCTGTAGAAAGAGTATGCTACCTGCAGGTGTACAGCACAAAGGTCTGCACTGCAGTACAAACTACCTGGACTCGATCCACACATTCAAGACAGACGGGCATACTGGGCATGCTCACACACTTAGAGAAATGAAGGCAATGTCAGTCAACAACATACTAAAAGGACATACTGGGCATGCTCACACACTTAAACAAATGAAGGCCATGTCTGTAAACACAAGTGAACCAGACATATCTGGCAGTGCAGATGTTAGTGCAGACACTCCTCAGTATGCACTACTCAGGCTTTGCCCACACAGTGTATAGGAATACAGAGATATATCTAAGGAAAACACACTATAATAAGCCAAAGGTAGATGTACATAGATGTGTGAAGAGGTGACTGTGACAAAGAGCCACCCAGGCCTGTCCCACCCAGCACACAGACAAAGGGCCACAACCACATGAGGTTCAGATGTCACGCACTGTAGATACTAGCCACAGGTATCTGTCAGCATTACAGATTATGTGGTGCAAGTGCTAGCTGTGCAACATGACTGTACAAGGAAGTAGTCATCTAGCAGCTTTATACATGCACCTGTGAAATATGATTCTGTGTGTGCCTGCATGTGGTGTGTCAACCTCTAGATGAATGGGTTATGGCCCATGCACACACACTGCCCTCCCCATAGCTCTACTATGACAAGCCTGCTGATGTCATCCACTGTGAAATACACCTTTGGGAGAGTTGTAGCCCAGTAATCTTCATGGCGCGTCCTATAACTGCATACTGCTGTAGTGTGATAAACTAGTTAGATAGGAGATCCAATCTCAGACATGACAACTGTGTGTGTGTGTGTGTGTGTGTGTGTGTGTGTGTGTGTGTGTGTGTGTGTGTGTGTGTGTGTGTGTGTGTGTGTGTGTGTGTGTGTCTGTCTGTGTAAAGAGCAATTCCTTTAGGATGCTCACACTCCTACAATTCAAATGCCCTACTTTGTCAAGGTTGCTGATGTCATCCACCTAGAAATACACCTCTGGGATGGTTGTAGCCCAGTAATCTCCATAGCATGTCCCATAACTGCATACTGCTGTAGTGTGATACAATAGTTAGTATGAGTTCTAATCCCAGACTTGGCAAGTGTGTGTGTGTGTGTGTGTGTGTGTGTGTGTGTGTGTGTGTGTGTGTGTGAGGAGTTCTAATCCCAGGTAGGAACTCTACTCCCAGACTTGGCAATTGTGAGTGTGTGTGCTTGTGTGAGTGTGTAGTGAGCAATGCATTTTAGGCTAGTCACACTCAGTACAATTCAAATGCCCTACTTTAGCAATCATACTGATGTCATTCACTGTGATATACACATTTGGGGAAGGGCACTTCAGCAATCCCCTGTGGTGTGTCCTGTAACGCATCATGCTGTAGTGTGATATAGAACTCTTGTAGGGTTCTATTCCCACACCTGACAGTTGTGGATGTTTTGTGTGTTTCTATGTCTGTGGAGGGAGCAATACGTTTTAGGCTAGTCACACTCAGTACAATTCAAATGCCCTACGTTGGCATTCCTGCTGATGTCATTCACTGTGAAATACACCTTTGGGGAAGGGGCACTCCAGCAATCCCTGTGGTGCATTCTATAACAGCATCATGCTGTAGTATGATATAGAATTCTGGTAGGGGTTCTATTCCCACACATGGCAGTTGTAGATGGTTTGTGTGGGTTTCTATGTCTGTGTAGGGAGCAATCCATTTTAGGCTAGTCACACTCAATACAATTCAAATGCCCTACTTTGGCAACCCTGCTGATGTCATTCACTGTGAAATACACCTTTGGGAAGGAGTACTCCAGTAATCTCTGTGTGTCCTATAAAAGCATAGTGCTGTAGTGTAATATACTAGTTAGGTAGGAGTTCTAATCCCAGACATGACAGGTGTGTGTGTGTCTGTGTTTGTCATACATATCCTGTGTAAAGGAGGTAGTGAGTGTGTAACAACTGGACTCAATGTGGAGCAGGTTTTGCAAACTTCTTATATGATGAGCTAAGTATATATCACAATGTCCACCATACAGGGATAACAGATGTGAAATAGCCGAGAGGTTGGGGTACAAATTCATACCCCTAACTGTGACATCAGTGCCAGCTGAACAATGTTATCAACCCTTGTATTACCCAGGGAACACTCTTAACCCATGTCTTATACACACACACACACACACACACACACACACACACACACATACACTTACCTAGGCAACAGCCGCTATGTTGGTAGTACCCTGCATATTGCCCACTGATAGTAATCATGGTGTGATTGCAGTGGGCTACACAGTGCATGGCACCCTGTCCATCAGTCCAATAGGCATGTACATGCCGACAGTGAACCTCCCCATGTTCCTACTGGACACTTGCAACACCTGTTGTGCCATCAAATGTGACCCACAAAGGACATACCATGCCTGAAACACAAGCCCTGTTTGGAAATATGCCATTGACACCAGGGAATACCTGTATCATGTTATCAATGTAGGTGCATAGTCACACTGCTGTCCATTAACAGTTCCCGCCACATGAGACCAGGACTAGCACATCTGATGATAATCTGTGTACACAACATGGGCCAGACACCCCAGGTACAGTTCCACATGTCACTGTACATGCATGTGGGAGGTGTGCACATCCCAGACACTGTCCATATCATGGACTAAGGAACACATACATGGCAAGCAATGCACAGCATAGGCCACATGCAATAGTCAAGGGAATGGATGGTGAATACAATACCCACCTGTGTGGGCAACTCCTGACACTACACCCTTGAGCCACATTGCAGACCATTGTCATGTGGTCTGATGCCAAGGTATACCAATTACCTAGCCTTGTATAGCTATCTGTCACCATCGACCAACACACCCATGAAGCAGTGCACCCATGCATGTCAGTACTGGCACCGTGTCTGTGTGTATGGTGTATGATGCCTATGACCACATTCACAATCCCTACAACCCCCATTGGCATACTGAAGCATGCTGTTTGTATGACCCCTGTGGTGCATGTGATACCTGCACAGTACTGTGTTGTGGCAATCCCACTAGTGATGAGTTGTATTCTTGGCCATGCCAAGTGTGTCAATGTGTGTGCGTCCCTGTGAGAGTGTGGCTGTGTTGACGCTGACACCTGTTCATGGATAGGCACATGTACTACTCCTACCACATCGCTACCATATCCCTGTTGCAGATGCCACTCACCATTACATATACGTTCTGAGGGCTCCCCAACATGTAACCTATGTGGTGCATCCAATAACTGCATGGACAAGTGATAGCACTACCTAGTTGTCATTGATTTGATAACCTGTGCTGGTAGGTGTGTGACACAACATGCTTAAGTTTTACTCTCCCACCCCTCCCTGGCTGTTCTGTTCCTCTGTCTGCCTCTCTCACTGCCTCTCTGGTGGACGTAGAGACTTACACCTGCATTGCTTGGGTAGCAGCATGTGATTTTAGGTGATGCTCAGGATCAGCTGATGGCCTCTGCACGAATTACAGCCCTCCTCTAGCTGATTGCATGTGGAACAGCTGTGGTAACATTCCCATAGCCAATTGCATGGAACACACTAGCATCTAGGAACATCATGTTGGTGCTGGGCCTTTCATTCACTGTGAGCAGGAACTTGGTCTGTTGTTTGGCAAACTGCATCTCAGATGGATTGGGGATTTACCTCCAACAACATACACTGTGGAAACAGGCCAACACACAGGAGGGGGATGTGCCTGACCTGACTACAGACTGTAAGTGCTGCTATACTGCATTTGAAGTAATGTTGGTTTAACAGGGTGTGTGTGGATATGGCTGTCCTACATGTTTTCATACCTGCCATGTCAGTGCTATGTTTTTGAGGGAATACCCATCTGTAGGGTCATCTGCAGACTGGTCAGTGTGTGGTGCCTTTTGTTTCAGGTATTACCCACAGAGCACCTATCTGTGAACTGCAGAAGGTAGTGTGAGGATTGCAGTCTGTAGATGGTGACAGCCGTGAGAGTTACTGACTTCATATCCCTCATAGGACATTTTGCAACAAACCCTGTTACAACAGTAAATGTATGAGGTTATCACAGCAACATATCAATATTGGCCCTGTGTATGTGACTCCTGCCACAACCTGTCAACCTTTGTACATATGCCATGCAGTAAAGGGTGCATATGTGCTGTACACCATAATTAGTGACATTATATCTGATAACAAGCCAGTGAGATATCAGACTGATACACATGTTATGTATAGTAGGGGTTATATATGATGGCATAACCTGGACATTCTGTAGTTGTGTGTACAGTACTGAGGTCTGTGTACTTATGGTGATTGTCGGCAGTGTGTATAGTGTTAATATGTACCTTGGCCTGTGTACAGACTGTGGTAGATATCATTGTTCTTGGTCTTTTCTATCTGATATTACATGTTGCTCCACTGTATTTTACCCAATCGGCTGACATGTTTGTAGGGCCCACACATGCCCCATACCACAGATAGGCATTGGAGCACACTTGTAACAGCCCAGTATATGTAGGGTTAGTGTGTGAGTGGCACATATGAGCTGTGGCGATGCCTTTTTAAGTAGCCTGT
>NW_025060662.1:0-6589 GCF_019279795.1 Protopterus annectens | reverse complement strand
CTGTATAGGCCCAATAAATAGAGGGGGCCTAAATGAATAAATTTTTGGCATTTGTCCTTTTTACCCTTAAAAATTTTGTATAAGGCAATTTTTAAAGATGCCCATACTACCCTTCAATGCTCATGCACATCTGCTAAAAGTGCATTTTATCTGTAGGGCATACAGACAACACTGCAATGTGATACCCATTACACCGATGTACATGTGTCAGGACACCATTGTGTCAGACATGTATGCATGTAAATGCACATGTCAGCAGATTACATGTCATACTGCATGTTAATGTCAAGGTCACATCAGCCATGTGTACTGTTAACCTGTGCTGGTCCATATGGTGTATCACAGAGATGCATGCTTACTACCATGATTGTGTGAACTGCATGGCTTCTGATATGACACCTGCTTGCTGTTGTGTGCAACCCAGGGATGTATGCTAACTACCACTATTAATGTCTGAGCTGCATGCTGTCTGCAATGCATGCTGCATGCCTTCTTGTCAAATCACATGCATGGTCTGCTTCTGTGTCTGTGTGTGTCTGTCTCAGGCTCAGTGTGTGTGTCTGTGTGTGTGTGTGTGTGTGTGTGTGTGTGTGTGTGTGTGTGTGTGTGTGTCTGTCTCTGTGTGTGTCTGTGTCTGCCTCTGTGTGTCTGTGTTCATCTGTGTGTGTGTCTGTGCTCGTGGTTATTCGTTCCCTGTGTGTCTGTAAGCTATGTCTGTCTGTGTGTGTAAGCAGGCTGGGCCCTGTGTGGCCTGTGTCTGTCTGTGTGTCTGTTCTTTCTCTGCTCCTGTGTGTCCCTGTCTCTGTGTGTGTGTGTGTGTGTGTGTGTGTGTGTGTGTGTGTGTGTGTGTGTGTCTGTGTTCTGTCTCTCGTCTGTGGGTCTCGTGTCTCGGTTCGTGTGTGTGTTCCCTCATTGTAATGTGGAGTCTTTCTTTTATTCACAGGTGATGGTGCTACTCTCCTGCGTCCACTGATGTTAGTGTCCCGCCAGACTCTCTAGCAGGATGAACAGGCGCTGGTGTTGCAGGGTTGCGTCAGGCCGAATCTGTGCCAATGGTTGCAATCCCAGCTATATCCTCTCCTCGCACACAGTTCTCATGCCAAAACATACCCCATCACCAGTGGCCAAAGAGGAAGGACAGTCACGTGTGTTAGCTGGGAACAGTGGCTATAGAAGATGTGTCTTCACACCATGAAGCGCTTGGTGTGTAATGATCTGATGTACCATTGGCCAGGCATGTGGCCAGTGCTGCTTGTAGGAGGACCTCTGCTAGACATGCACCAGTAGTGACAGAGCGCACCAGCGAGGCGCTCACCAGACGGCGTCGACCGTAATGGCGTACAGGATACATGCTGAATGGCAGAACAGAAGGCAGTCAGGAGGTTCACAACCATTTTAAAATGACAGCGATCCAGGCATTGGTAATGCCTGGCCAGCAGATTGCTGGGAAGTTCTGGACAGGCCACGGGGTGATACGGCCAAACTTCGACCGTGGCATGTATAATCCACGAGCGTGAGCTGTTCAAAGGGAACATCTAGTGGAGCGAGGCGCAGGCCATGGAGCGGGGCCGCCACCAACTGCGGTGGTCAACGTGAACGAGCCACCAGCGCCCGTTCTGCCAGTGCCAGCAATACAGCAGCAGCCAGGCCGTGCCGTCCGGCACACCAGACACAGCAGGCCAGATGGACGGCCCCTGACATTCCCAGCAGGGACATGGTTCCAGTGGACATGTGTCATCGGACAGTAGCCAATCTGTACCTTTGCCTGGTAGTGCCTGTGCAACCCCTGGCAGGTACAGGTCATGTGGCCAGACACAGTGAGCTGTACATCCTGTCTGTATAATCTGGAGCTGTCAATAATACCCCTGTGTAGGCCGGACACATGACAGAACTGTGTGCACACATACACACACACACACAGCAGAAACATCTGTAGGGCACCGCAACACCCACATGCATAACAACCACAGATGTCCACTCAAATCACTGGCCCTAACCCACACACATGATGTCATCCACTGGTGCAGCCTATGCCCCTGGCAAACATTATCACCCTGTGCATATGATGATGCCTGTGCCGCACCCCTGTCATCCACACCATTGGTGCAGGGACATGCTCATATGGTCTGATGCACAGGGTGAACAGAGTAGTGAGATAAATGTATATAACATTTGTTGTGTATTGTTGACACACACCAGACATACCATGTAGTAGAGGTTTAGAATGCATTGTTATATGTTTACAGTATGTGTCTTGGTAACAACAGTAACAGCATGTTGGTAATTATGCCTTGCTTACCTCCTTAAGGTCTAATTGCATGTGGCATTACGTTACAGTGTCTGCAGTTAGAATGCATTGTTGTATGTTCACAGTATGTGTCTTGGTAACAACAGTAACAGCATGTTGTTAATGATGCCCTGCTTCCCTCCTTAAGGTCTAATTGCATGTGCCAATAAGTAGCAGTGTTTGCAGTTTCCCATGTGTAAATGTGGATTACTCACAGGCATGTATGGTAATACCAGCATGCTATACATAGCCTCAACCTCACTGTTAGAAAGGATACCATTCTACAGATGTCCACACATCTACTGATCCAGAAGCATGTGAGCTGTTTAATAGGCTACAGTGGTCACATCACAGGTACAGTGACATGGTGCGGGGGGTTTACACAGCGGTCTGGTGATGTCAAGGGTAGAGGCCAGTTGATAGCATGAGGCCTTACTGTGTAGCAGTAATACACTGTCACATTACAGTTTGAGAACACACACAGACATACACAGAAACAAACAGTAACATGCCCACACTCACGGGGTCAACGACACTATAACGCACACTCAATAGTGTTGAGGTGAGGACCCCTGTCTATGTGGTAATCACCTTTACAGTACTGCGCACCCATATGATGCGACACAGAGAATGAACATGTACAGTTAGGCAGTAAGGGTGAGACCGACGGCATCAACAGGGTAGTAGATTGCATCACCATAAGGGGTTAGAGATCCTGTCTGTTCTGTAGGGTAGCATACACCCTCACTCCATGCACCAGACAGCCATGTATACATACACACACACACACACACACACACACACACACACACACACACACACACACACACACACTGTGGAGTCCATAAATGTCATTCACATACAGGTAGCTGACATGTGTGTGATACACACACCACCCCTGCCTATGTCTTGCTTTCTACACTGCAGTATGTACAGATCTCTACAACAGTGTACAGGGGTGTGTAACAATTGGGATGTATTCCCCACCAAACGTGGCATATATGGTCACACAAGCAAACACACATGGCAGTACTGTGAATCATACACCTGCGATATGATGATACGTCTGACAGACATGCAGCAGTATTGGCCACATTATGTGTACCGACGCTACCTTCAGCAATTGTGCTGCTATATGCACATGGGAGGATGTAAGTGTTACAGGTGTCAAGTGATTTACAGTCAGTGACACCCTGACCGCTTTTAGGTTGTATGTATCTTCAAGTAACAGAACTAGCATGTTTGCACATGTTATGGTAGGACGGCTTGTGACACACCTGTGAGCTGTCTTCAGCAAACATCCATCTGCAAAGGTGGACCACCACTTTATGTACACACATCCATTCATACCTGATGTACATCCTACCGTACTGTCAGTATTTCACCATATACAGGTGTCAATGATGGGGCTGCATTGCAAGTGCATGTTGTAGTCAGACACAGATGAACTGCATACATCAGCTACTGCACATGCATGGTAGCTGAATGCACACCACTACATGTACATGTGTGTTGGTCCTACATTGCTGTCATGTAGCCATGTTTGTATGCATTGCAATTGGTGGACATGTGTGATGACATACATGACACATGGACTGTTCTATGATATGATAGTTGTCATGGGTAACTAGTACAGAGGGAATGTTACCTCAGTCAACATTGCTACCTTATGTACTGTTAGCATTCAACAGCCATGGACCTACCTTCCATGTGCATGTGTGTGATTGCTGTAACCACATGTCTGCACAGAGGCAGCAAAAGCTATGCTATGTACATATGTGTTCTGTGTGTGTGTGTGTGTGTGTGTGTGGGCCATGTACATATCCACAGCAATTACATGTATGTCATATCCAAACATGAGTGTTTTTTGGTGTACAGCAACAGTTATCTGTTACAGCTGTATAAGACCCATGGCCCCTGTTATGTGTAGAGCCAACCTGGTTATGAACAGTGGTATCATTGCATTGCATAACACATGATGGAACCCTGTCAGTACATGTTTAGTCTGCACAGTTGCTGTAGACCTATATGCATCCAGGGAGGTAAAAGTGCTGTACTAATGTAGGATTTTGTTATTGGTCCAAGGACATGGTGATGTCTGGGGGCCATATAGAATGCAGCATTTACCACGGATCTGCACCTAAACATTTGTGATGGCTTTGGTTTTACGGTCAGTACATGTGAGGGGCCTTCATTTTGTGAGGACACTAACCCCTGAAAGTCCATCACAGTCATGGCCCACATGTCTGTATCGGGGTTAAAATGGTGAATTTTGGCACAACTGTGCCATATGCCAGGTGTTCCTCACTGCAAAATGTGTTTTCCCCCATTGTTGGATCTGATTTTCAGCTGTGATTATGAATGTTACACATCTGTGAATGACAGATATATGTAGTTCAGGTTTCAGGTTCATACTAGGCTATCTGCCCTGGGGATTTATGCCAGCCAGAGTGTTTTTTTCACCCCCCATTTTAAATTAATTTTTCTATTTAGTATACTGTGCCTCTGTCTAAAAGTGACACAGAAGTGATAGCTTTAAAACCCATGACCCATCCACCCTCAAGATTCCTCTTGAAGAGCAATGAGGGACTCTGCCTAACCTGGACTGGGGTTTTTTTCCAGAGGGAAGGGGGCCCCTGGGGTTTGAAACTGTCCCCCCCGCATGTCCTATTTTTTTCAGTGCTGAGGGTCAAGTCTGCCAGGGTTTATGGGATATGGGTTTTCTGAGGTGCAGCATGCCCATTAATTGGGGGGACATGGCTTTATAAAAGGGACAGAGCCCTAGCAGGTGGTATGCACTGAGTAGAGCTGGAGTTTCTTTAACCAGGCAGCATATGGCATCTGTTTGAGCCCTTGATCCTCTTGGTGAGGTATTTTGGGGTCTTTCCAGTTGCTGCAGTTGTCTGGTAAGGTACATCCCAAAAGGGCATTGTACTCAATTATGGGCCTGATGAGGGATGAGTAAGAGCCGATGACCATGATCTAGATGTGAATCCCTTCATGATTAGGTGGGCTATATAAAATGTTTTTCTAACCACTTTGACCACGTGGTTGTCAAATGAGAGATTGCTATCAACTTGGGTCCCCAGGTCCCTAATGACTTCTTCTGTACTTAATGGATTACCACCTATGTGGTAATTTGTGGGCACTTTGTTTTTGACAAAGGGGATGACTATACACTTTTTGAAGTTTAGCTTGAGGCCATGGCTCTGGCACCAGTTGTCTGTTTCTATGAGGCCCTTTTGGAGGATGCTTGTGTTGGCTGGAGAGTTGATTATGGCACCCAGTTTGCAGTCATCTGCGGACTTGGTCAGCCACAGTCCTTCCGTTTTGGCCTGTACCACCGAGAAATATATACCGAACAATAGAGGTCCCAGGACTGAGCCTTGTGGGACGCCACTTGTAACTGGTTTGGAGTCTGACATGGCTCCAGCAATTCTAACCATGTGGGTTCTGTCCTTGAGCCAGTTTGCAACCCATCTAGTGACATAGGGGGTTTTTTTTTAACTGGTGAGCTTATCTTTAATGCCAGTGGGGTATTGTTCAAGGCTTTGAGGTCCAGGTAGGCTGTGTGGACCACCTTCCCCTCGTCAATAGCCTTGGTGACTGTTTCAAAGAAATCAACCAGGTTTAAGAGGCAGGATCTGCCCCTAACAAGCCAAACTGGGTAGGATCCAGTGTCTGTAGGTCCCCAATATCTTTATTTATGAGGTCCATGATGATCCTTTCCATAGCTTTGCAGACCAAGCTAGTCAGGCTTATGGCGATAGTTTCCAGGATCTGTTGAGGCACCAACTCTGTGGAGTGGGACCACTGTTGCTGTACGCCATTTCTTGGGTACATATCCTGTAGTAAGGCTAACATTGAACAGTAGTTTTACGTTTGGGTTTAGCTCTTCTTGGAGTTCATGTAGGACGCAGCCCGGGACACAATCTGGTCCCATTGATGCTGTGTTTTTTGCTTTGGAGAGGGCGACTCTTACCTGAGCATCTGAGATTTCAGGGGGGCAGCACTCTGTTGGGATAGATATTTGCCCTTTTGGTGGGGGTGGGTGTTTGCACAGAACTTGTCAGCTAGGATGTTGGCAATGTCTGTGGGCTCGGTGTATTTTTTGTCATTTTGGACTAATTCTGAGCATATCTGGGAATTCCCACCCAGGTTCCTAACATAACTAAAGAAAGCCTTGTAATTATCCTTAGTGTCCTGTGCAATTCTTCTCTTGAAGCTGGCCTTAGACAATTTTATGAGTGCCGTAGTTTTTGCTAATACTGATCAGAGATGCCTTCCCTTTTGGGATTTTGC
>NW_025060661.1:0-5415 GCF_019279795.1 Protopterus annectens | reverse complement strand
CATAAGGAATTCGTGCCTTAATTAGCATACTCCTCATGCCCATAGGGAGTAACCCACATGATATAAGTGCAATGGGATCCATAGATCCTCATCACTCTATAGAAGACACATGTTTGTTCAAATCCTGCTTCATATTACCTCAAAGAGTTGCTGCTATGTACCATTTCCTGTTTACATAAGGTATGCAGCACTTTTTTACACCTACTTCTTTGTAGAAGGGTAGCTTTTTGTCTGCCATTTACTGTAAGGTCTAGGAGTGCTGTTAGTTTTTAAGTGCATCTATATATATGTATTGGCTCTATGAAGGGGTACATTTCAAGTGTACTGGCCATGATAGCATGCAAGTATGGTACAGAGGTTATAGCAGTGTAAATGTGCTATACACCAGTGTAATGTTGTATAACTTAAGCATATATGATTGCAAATATGATTTCTAAAGTTTATGGTTAATGATCATATGCTTGTTATGTTGCATGCTTACTAACTTGTAGTCAAGTGGTGGTATTTGGGGGGATTGTACTTAGGACACAATAATGTCTGATACACTGATAAAGACTGTTTTATGGCTACATATATGATATTGCCAGGCTCTACTAAAACATAGCAGATGGTCTATTAGTATATAGTATTACTGTTACTACTTCAAAGATCCTTGTAAGGCCACATCTAGCCACTGATTTCCATACCAACACAGCTATCTTTAAGAAACAAGCACTGTCAGCTGCAGTAGCAGCTATGAGAGCCTCTTGCAGATGTAAGTTAACAAGATCTGCAACAATCCCTAACCTTGTTCACTACCTTACTCCACACAAACACAAGCATCTAACTGTGTCTAAATCTAAGTCGGATGTATCATCACAGTGCAGAGAGTAAATGTTTATAAAATGTTCTACCATGTTTTTTCCTCATTAGCCTATGCAGCATTTCATTATGCTATCATTAGCATATAACATGGCCAACCATGTTATTTCAGCTGGCCGCATCATGTAACTGTGTTTACTGAATCTCGCACACTCTGCTTATGGCTGCTCATAATGTAAATTCACTTAGCCCAATGCACTACATTTCTTTTTAATTCAGCCCAGGACCTTTTGGGATTCAAATGTTTTACATTTCTCACAGCCACACAAACTGTAAGGCCATATGCAGTCATATCTTCTGAGACAAAATAGTAGCCTGTCAAGTGCAGCTGCAAGTTGGTTACATATTACTTATGTGTTGGCAAATGGCACAAACAAAGCCTATTTATTTCAAAATGTAGTACAAGGACAGTTAAAAGTAGGCCATGTTTGGGGAAAAAAAAAAGGAAGACATAACTATCACATACGACATATACAGTTGCAACAGTGCAACACTTCTATATGTTGAGGGTTACACTATATGCAACACACAGCCAGTTACACATAGCATTTGACGTGTCTACTGCATTTGTTATGATCACTTTGACAAAGTATACCATCGGTGCTTGCATATGAAGCATAACATGGTGATGAATTTAATGTCATAGGGGCATACATTTAACAGGAAGACAATCTGTGCCTAATAATTAATGTTTCTAATACTATGTACTTTTTGAATAAGAAGCAACATTTTGGAATTAAACACTATTCAACTACATTTGCAGGTATAGATGGTTGTCGATGGTATGTACTTTGCTAGAGATGGATACCATTTGAGTCTTCAGCTAATATAATCATCAGTGGCAAACTAAAAATATAATTATATATTTTTACAGGTGGAGCTTATTGTGTTTCAAAGAAAAGGTGTCACGTAGATAGAATAAAAATAATATTATTCAGGTCTAGAAATGTATATAATACAAGTGATGAGCTAGATACATTATTTGATGTTAATAAAATTGATCTAGATGGTTTAATGAGTCAACTACGGCTTTACATATCATGGGTTATGTGGTCTAATCATAACTGTTTAACAAGCATTAAAGGTAAAGGAATATCAGGATATATAAGGAATATTATAAAATCTCTACTAATGTACAATAGCTAAGATCATATCAGTCACTGTTACAGGAAAAAAGTGTACCTTACATGTCATTGTTTTTATAGTAGTTTTTCTCTTAGGCAGCATGAAATGGAAAACTTTGTTAAGGAACAAGAACATTGTAGAAACGTCAAACTTACTGCTGGCTGGTAATTTAAATGCAACTTATATAAACTGGAACACTGGAAAGAGAAAAAAATGGAAGTTGTATTCTCTCTACAACAATCCGCATGGGTGTCTGTTACTCAAAATGTTAATAAACTCAACACTCTTGATGTAACAATACAGAGAACAATTGTTTCTGAAATGACTGTTGCTCCTTTGGAAAACCATAACCATCCAGTGATAAGGGTTATGATGGAGTTTAGTGTTAAAATGAAAAAAAAAAATTGAATTAATGTAAAAAATTATAGGCAGATTACTCATGCATAAAGAGCTGGGGCTACTTTAGGTGCTTTGATAACAAAGCAGGGCATCTTTTATGAAAGGTTGAGGTTATTAATCAATGCATATATACCAAATACAACCGAGAACTGTAATAACAACAAGAATGAACTCCCATGGTTGATTAATTGTAGTATTAAGTGTATTAGATTAAGAAAAGGAAATGGTGTACTCTGAAGAATAATCTAAAACATTTTAGCAAGGACAGTTATAGGTATAATGTTAGGAGACTGATATTTATTATGAGAAGAGAAAAAAGAAAATACTTGGTTAGAATTGCTAGCTTTATTTCTGATAATAAGAAAGTTTTGATAAATATGTAAACAAAGCAATGTAGAAAGGGAAAAAGTATGGACATTTCACTTAACAGTAAACTCATGAAATCTGAACTATGTGATGCAGATGAACTTTTCACAAACACATTTTCCTCTGTAGGGATGAATAGAAGATAATCTTAATATTTTTTTTCTTGTGTAATAAAATTCTTTACTTCCCTTTTATCCTACCTTTTCCAAAAAACCCTTCAAAATAGTTCTCTAGCTTTGCAGTGCAAAAGGGCAAATGCTATTCTGACTCATAAGAGAGGACCTACTAACAGGAGACAAAATTATAAACTTCAGCTTACTTGTTTAATATAGAAATGCTATGAGTGTGTATTGCTGAAGTAACAAACTGCCTCTGGAAAGGACAGTTATGATGATATATATATATATATATATATATATATATATATATATATATATATATCTATGTGTGCGTGTGTGTATATATATATATATATATATATATATATATATATATATATAGATATAGGGTCTATATTACGAAAGCGAAAATCCCTAAGCGCGAATACCTAAACGTCGACCCCTTTACCACAAAAATCACGAACTCACTAAATTGCACAACAAGAAATATCGATCTGTAATAGTCAGCCAACCCCACCATCCGCTACATACTACCTACCTAACTATGCACTATCCTTAACCCCTCCCTAACCCTAAGGTCCGTAACAACCGCACACTTCCCTACACACATACACTCAAACAAAATAAATAAAACACATGCATACATTTAAAAACACCTACTTCTAACACTACACTAACTCTTACATACATTACCTATCTATGCACTCACCTTAACTCAAACCCTAACACTAAATTCCTATCTATTACAATTACCTTAGAGCTATACCGAGATGGGCCAACCAAAAATTGACATTTCAACTTCATTTTTTAACTTTCACGGTTTAAGTACTTTATAGTATGGGTGCACTTCATATTCTAAAGGAATTTTCACTAATAGGAACCCTATATTTTATATATATATATATATATATATATATATATATATATATATATATATATATATATACACACACACACACACACACACACATATATATATGTGTGTGTGTGTGTGTGTGTATCTATATAATATAGTTAAAGATTTCAAGTGATTTGAAAAGAAAGTCCCATTGTAATTTGTCAAACACTTTCTCAATGTCGAGAGCAATTAAAAGAGCTTTTTGTTTATCCCTATTAATAATATCTATTAGAGTAAGAATTATTTGAATATTATATGTTTGTCTATTGTAAATGAAGCCTGTTTGATCTTCATAGGTTCATAGGTTCATACTAGGCTATCTGCCCTAGGGCATTTATAAGCCTAGCCAGAGTGTGTTTGGCTTTCGCCACCCATTTTAAATTAATTTTGCTATGCCCTTTTTCGAGGTTAGTATACTGTGCCTTTGTCTAACTGTGACACAGAAGTGATACCCGGGGTAAACCTACGATCTCCCATCCACTCATCAAGATTCCTCTTGAAGAGAGTCAATGAGGGACTCTGCCTAACCTGGACTGGGATTTTATTCCAGAGTGAAGGGAGCCTCTGGGTTATGAATCTGTCCCTCCAGCATGTCCTATTTATTTCAGTGCTGAGGTTCAAGTCTCGAATGCTAGCTCGATGGGATTTGGATTTTCTGAGGTGCAGCATGTCCATTAATTCCGGGTTGGACATGGCTTTATACATCAGGCACAGATCGCCTCTGAGCAGGCGGTATGCCACTGAGTAGAGCTGGAGTTTCTTTAACCAGGCAGCATATGGCATCTGTTTGAGCCCTATGATCCTCTTGGTGAGGTACTTTTGGGGTCTTTCCAGTTGCTGCAGGTGTCTGGTAAGGTACATCCAGAAAGGAGCATTGTACTCAATTATGGGCCTGATGAGGGATGAGTAAAGAGGCACGATGACCTCCCCTGATCTAGATGTGAATCCCTTCATGATTAGGTGGGCTATATAAAATGTTTTTCTAACCACTTTGGCCACGTGGTTGTCAAATGAGAGATTGCTATCAACTTGGGTCCCCAGGTCCCTAATTACTTCTGTCGTACTTAATGTATCACCACTTCTGTGGTAACTTGTGGGCACTTTGTTTTGCCAAAGGGGATGACTATACACTTTTGGCGTTTAGCTTGAGGCCATGGCTCTGGCACCAGTTGTCTGTTTCTATGAGGCCCTTTTGGAGGATGCTTGTGTCAGCTGGAGAGTCGATTATGGTGCCCAGTTTGCAGTCATCTGCGAACTTAGTCAGCCACAGTCCTTCCATGTTGGCCTGTACCTCCGAGAAATATATACCGAACAAGAGAGGTCCCAGTACTGAGCCTTGTGGGATGCCACTTGTAACTGGTTTGGAGTCTGACATGGCTCCAGACCATGTGGGTTCTGTCCTTGAGCCAGTTTGCAACCCATCTAGTGACATAGGGGTTTATATTTAAGCTGGTGAGCTTATCTATAATGCCCGAGTGGGGTATTGTATCGAAGGCTTTTGCGAGGTCCAGGTAGGCTGTGTGGACCACCTTCCCTCCAATGGCCTTGGTGACTGTTTCAAAGAAATCAACCAGGTTTGAGAGGCTAGGATCTGCCCTTTTTACAAAGCCGAACTTGGGTTAGGATCCCCAGGTGTTTTGCCCCTTA
>NW_025060660.1:0-4381 GCF_019279795.1 Protopterus annectens | reverse complement strand
CCCGGGAACCCCAAACCTCCGTTTGGCTGTTTTTTGAGAAGAATCCAAAAGGGGGGCCCCAATAAACCGGGGGGGAACCTTTTTCGTTGATTGCATGTAGCCAGCAACTCTTAATTTGTGGGATCTATCTGTGAGTCAGTTTGCAATCCATCTTGTGATGTATGGATTTATGCCAAGGTTGGTGAGTTCATCTATGATACCTGACTAGGGAATGGTGTCAAAGGCCTTAGCAAGGTATAGGTAGCCTGTGTGGAGCTCCTTTCAATCATCTGTAGCCTGGGTAACTGTCTCAAAGAAATCCACCCAGTTCAGGAGGCATGATCTGCATTTGACAAAGCCAAACTGGGTGTGCTCAACTGTGTGAAGGTTCCCAATGTCTTTATTGTTGACTTCCATTATGATTGGCTCCATTGCCTTGCAGAACAGACTTGTCAGGCTCATAGAGTGGGAAAGCCAAGGGTCTGTTGTGGCCCCACCCTTGTGGAGTGGGAAGAACTTTGCTGTACAACATTCTATGGATACATATCCTGTAGAGAGGATGTAGAGAGAGGTGTAGGTATCCTTGATGAATATGGATCCATCCCCACCCTATGTGCTATGATTCAGGTTCTGATGCTGGAAGGTATGGAATGAGTAGCATCCTGGCAGTGCTGGTGTGCTCTCTGAAGCCTTGAACTAGGTTTCTGTTACTGCACAGATATCAATATTCTCCATACTGAGAAGTGCCTGGAGTGTGTGCATTTGGAGGCTGAGACTTCTGGCAATGAGTAGCATTTTGCTCACTTTGTGGTTATTTGTATTGGTTACAGGGTTTGGTTTGTCCTGAGTGACTGGTGTTCCACACCTGAAGTCAACACCTCATTGGTCCAATCCGACCATAAGCTAATTACCCTAGATACCCACATGCTGCCCCAACTCCCCATTAAGGAAACCATGGTAAAAATTTCTCCAAAGCCAACTTCATGCTTCTTAAGACAGAAGTGGTAAACTTCATGACACCCATGCAGATGGACAATGCAGTTACGACTACTGAATTCTACACAATTGCACTTTTTAAGCACTTACATGAGTGCATGGATCATGCTATACCAAACAGAACCAAGACGCTATGCTCCAAAAAAGGGATCCAATCTGGAGGTCCCCTGCCATAAACAAACTGTACAACAGAAGGAAGAAACGGTTGCAAAAGAGAGTAAAATCCCATGAGTGTAGGAGCTCCCTGGTCAGCCTCAGTAAGAAGCTGAGATCCCTGATAAAATCCTCCAAAGCTAGTTATGAAAACAAAATTGCCACTGATTATAAAGACAACCACAAAGCATTCTATAGCTATGTCAAGAATCTCAATGCCAACACTCAGATCTGCTCTGAGTTACAGCACAATGGCACTAAATATACAGACCCAACTGATATTGCCAACATCCTGGTAGACAGGTTCAGTGCTAACTTTACCCCCCTCTCACCCATCAAAGAGCCCATCTCTTCCCCGGAAGAATGCAAAGTTCCTGTAATCACGGCTGCACAGGTAAAAAACACACTCTCCAAAGCCAGGAACACAGCATCCATGGGACCAGACAACATCCCAGGCTGCATTCTACATGAACTACAGAACGAACTGGCACCCACCTAAGTACCATGTTCAATCATAGCCTCACCTCAGGCTTTGTGCCTGCTGAATGGCACACTGCGACGGTTATCACACTCCACAAGGGGGAGCCACCACAGACCCCGGGAACTAGTGCCCCATTAGCCTGATGAGCCTGGTCTGCAAGGCCATGGAACATATCATCATGGAACTTATAAACAAAGATATTGGTAATCTCCAAACTCTGGAGCCCACCCAGTTTGGATTTGTAAAAGGCAGATCATGTCTCCAAAACCTGATAGACTTCTTTGAAGCAGTCACCAAAGCCGTAGACAAGGGTAAGGTGGTTCACACAGCTAGATCTTGCCAAGGCTTTCAAAACCACCCCCCACTCTGGAATTATAGATAAACTCACTAAACTAGGAATAAATCCTTATGTCACGAGATGGGTTGCCAACTGGCTCACTGACAAAACCTACATTGTGAAAGTAGCAGACTCCAAATCCGACTTCAGACCAGTGACAAGTGGAGTACCACACGGTTCAGTCCTGGGTCCTCTCCTGGTTGGTATCTACTTCTCTGAAGTACAGGCTAACACAGAAGGTCTTTGGCTAACGAAGTTCGCAGATTACTGCAAACTAGGAGCCATAATTGAAACTCCTACCGATGTGAACATCATACAAAAGGGCCTCACTGAGACAGATGCCTGGTGTCAAAGCCATGGTCTCAAGCTCAATGCCAAAAAGTGCATTGTCATTCCCTCTGGTAGAAACTCTGTACCCATGAACTACAACATAGGCGGTAGTATACTTCACACTGAAAGTGTGATAAGAGACCTCGGGACACAGGTGAACAGCAGTCTCTCCTTTGATAATCACATCGTCACAGTAGTCAGGAAATCCTTCTAAGTGGCACACCTCATCACAAAAGGTTTCTCATCCAGAAAAAAAGAGGTCATTGTTCCCCTCTACTCATCACTCATTTGACCCATTATAGAGTACAACGCCCCTTTTGGTATGTACCTCACAAGACAACTACAACAACAGGAATAACTCACAAAGAGGATTACCGGCCTCAAACAGATGTCCTACACAGACCGTCTCAAAAATATCCAGCTTTACTCCATCGCATATTGCCTACTCAGAGGTGATCTCTGCCTAACATACAAAGCTATGTCAAACCCACAGCTGTTGAACATGCTCCACTTAAAGAAATCCCAATCCCTCCCAGCTACATGCTCTAGGGACCTAAACCTTGCCACCACAATAAACAGAACATGCCGGAGGGATAGATTCCTGTCCCAGAGACTTCCCATACTCCGGAATAAACTATATATATATATATATATATATATATATATATATATATATATACATATGTATCAAACAAAGCTCCTCATTGGCACTCTTCAAGAAAACTCTTGTTGATTGGATGGGAAATAGGAAATTCACCCCGGGGATCACCTCTGTGGTTCTGCTTGACAGTGGCACAGGAAAATAATTTTCTTGGGTGGCAAAAGCCAGGGTACTTTTTTAGGCTGGGCTTGTATAGTTCTCAGGGCCAATAACCTAGTACATACCTATGAACCTATGAACCTATGAACCTTTGAGCCTTGCCTAAAAATGGTAATATGGGGACAGCAAGAGCCTTGGCCAGTATTCAGAAGCATAGGGGTGACAGATGCAAACCATATTTACCGAAGCAATGAGGCATGTCTATCATGTTATCCCAGGCAGACAGAGACTGGATACCCTTTGAATGACACCAGAAGCTCAGTCAACTGTTGAATTTTATCATCATTCTGTTATATTGCAGTATCATGTAGGTGAAGGTAAGATGTTACTCAAGGTCAGGGTCATACCAGCCTGGGCTACATAATCATACAGCTACTATATATCTCTTGCCATGTTGTCCTGGGAGGTATGTCTCAGATCATTCACAATGACATGTACAAAGACCACGTCATATATGTACCTGTTCTGGAGTGATCTAAGTGGATCATAGCACCTGACAGACAACTGACAGTAACCTTCCCCTTGTCCAGTCTAGTGAGTGGAACATCTTTGTGCCTGACTATGGTGTCACCTATTACTAGTGTGTTGGGTATGTTGTTTTGCCTTAGGGCCTGTTGTGAGGCACACTGCTTTGGTGTATTATGTGTTTTTTGGCATGTGCTTGGAGGTGCATGTTGCTTGCTTGTCTGCTTAGGAGGACACTCACTCTTTTTCAGATTAATATTTGTATTCTCCAAGTATGGTAATGTGTATTTATGTGTGTGTTTTGCTGGTGCTTATATTGTGGGTCTATGTGAGACTGTTGGTGTTGTGCTTGTATGACCCTACTCCTCTTGACTGTATTGTCCACTATTGGGTTGACAGAGCTTAGCCACTGGTTTGACCCTGTGTGTGCCAGCATGTGGTGCATCAACCCATATATGATATGGTCATGGCCTATGCATACAATACACTCACAATACACCTAGTATGATAAGCCTGCTGAGGTTAGCAAATGTGAAAAAAACCTTTGGGCAAATTGTCAGCGAGGTCTGTATTGCATCCTGTAACTCCATATTTTTGCTGAAGTGTAAAGAAGTACTTAGTTTGGGTTAAGAACCCAGCACTTGCCAACTGTGTATGTGTGTGTCGTCTCTCCTGGGGAGAAAGCAACCTTTTGGAGACTACTCACACCCTTAAAAGTGATATACTCATCTTTGTCAAGTCTGATGATGTCACCATCCTACAAATATACCTGGGAAAGTGAAATCCTAGTAATGTGTATAGCATTTTGTAACACTGCTGT
>NW_025060659.1:0-4792 GCF_019279795.1 Protopterus annectens | reverse complement strand
TTGGATCGGGGAAAAACCCTTTGTTCCCCCTCCAGGGGTTACCCTGACACAGATGCCTCCCAGATAGGGTGGGGGGCATTGTCTGGGCAGGCTAGTTCAGGGCTCCTGGCTTCCACAAGCTCTCCACATCAACGTGTTGGAGATGAGGGCTGTACTTCTATCCCTACAGGCCTTACAAAGTTTTTTCCCCAATCATCGCCATCCACACAGACAAATGGGGGGTTTTGGTATCTGAACAAACAAGGAGGGACCAGATCTATCCCCTTTGCAGAGAGGCCATGAGAGTGGGGAATGGGCTGTAGCTCCCAACCGTTTTTGGTAGCACCCACATCCCGGAAAGTCAAAGTTTTGGCAAAAAGCAGGACAATTTTCCCCTCACGAATGGTCTCAAAACCCCAGTAGCAGCCCAGGTTTTCAAAAATGGGGACGCCTCGCACCATTTGCAACTCCACAAAACACCAAGTGCCAAAGGTTCTTCTCCTTGATTCCACATCAGGAAGTACCAGCCATGGATGCTCTAGCACAACCTTGGCCAACAGGGCTACTTTATGCCTTTCCTCCAATTCCACCCCTTCCCAAAGTTATTCAAAAGCTTCTCAAGGGGGTCTTCAATGATTCTGATTGCCCCATACTGGCCCCCCAGATAGGGTTTTCCCTTTACCTAAAAAAGCATGCAGTGCATCCGTGGACCTTAGACCTGACCCCGGGTTTTTAAATCCATCAGTCGGGACATTGGCATCAGTCCCTTCAATCTGAAATTGACAGCTTGGCTCCTCCACTTCCAACCTTAGTTAGAAGTCACACACTAGACCCGAAGTTGTTCACATTTTATTTCGCCCACAAACCCACCACTAACAAATTGTACCTCAGTAAGTGGAAGAGGTTTGCTATCGGGGCTCAACTCAAGGGCTTAGACCCTATCACTGCTCCTGTCCCAGAGGTTTTGAAATTTTAACATCCCTGTTTAATCAGGATCTTCTGTTCAACTATTAAAGTCCAACTAGGGTATCCTTTTCCCTGAATCCACGGATCCTCCTTTGATGGAGCAGACTATGCCTCATTAAAGGGGTCTGTTAAGACCACCAATTTTTCATCCTGCACCTCGGTGGGGTCTTGATTTGGTGCGAAACATCTCCCCTTGAACCCCCTACATGCAAAAAAAAATATCTGTCTTGGAAAACGGGATTCTTAGTGGGTATTACTTTGCAAGAAGAGTTCAGAGCTTCAAGCCCTGTCTATTAAACCACCGATTTGATTTTCCACAAGGATAGAGTATCACTTAGGCCTAATCCATCCTTTGTCCCAAAGGTCTGTTCTAGTTTCTGTCTTCAACAATCTCTAGAACTACCAGTTTTCTTTCCAAAATTCTAATGAAGCAGAATACACTTTCCCTAAATTGGATGTTCACAGGCAATTACGTTCTATTTAGACAGGACTCAGCAACTTCGTAAGTCAGACCAGGGTTTTTGTCCTTTCAGATAATAAATTGGGCCAAACCATCACAAAAGCTACAAACTCAAAATGGATCAGAGATTGCATAACTCAGGCTTTCTTCAATAAACACTTACATCATCTATCAAAGCTCATTCTACCAGAGCTATGGCTACTTCTATAGCTTTTCATTCCAAGTCCTTTTCAAATTTTGCGGGGTACTTGGTCCAACCCGCACTTTCATTTCCCACTACAAATTGGATGTGGCATCTAAAGGAAGCATCATTTGGTTCCACGGGGAGTGTTTTCCCGTGAGCCACCCAGGATTCAGGTGCTAGGACGCTGTCCCATTTCAGAATGTGGGGAGATAGATCACATAACATCTTTAGTTATGTACTCACCATAACTTCAGATGTTTGGGATCCATCTCGCCACATTCCAAACCCACCCTCCTTCCCCTGCCTTGCAGATCAGAAGAGATTGAACGGTTTTGAGTTCAACTGTTTTATCTTGTTTCATCTGACATGTTATATAAGCAGGGTATGGTGTGCAGGGCGACAAACTAGATCTGGGGACTGGTAGTGGTGCATCCTGGGATATAGTAAGCTCAGCCAATAAGAGACTTCGCTTTTGGCAAAAGGCCGAGGGAGCCGAGGATCGGCTCAACCCATCATTCAGAATGTGGGCAGATGGATCCCAAACATCTGAAGTTATGGTGAGTACATAACTAAAAGTTAGTTGCACCTAAATTTTCCTTTTTGTTACCAACCGGGGGTGTTACCCTTTTATGAATATGGATACACCCCCCCTTTTTTTTCCGGGTTTTTGGGGCTGAAGCATGATATGAGGAAAAAACCAATAGTCCCTGCTCTGGAGCCTTGAACCAGGTTTCAGTTACAGCACAGACATTTTCTCCATACGGGAAACCTCGGGTGCATTTTGAGATTTAGACTTCTGGCAAGAAATTACCTTCAGTTTCTCCCCTTTTTTGTTTTCTGGGGTGGTATGTTTAGATTTTGAGCCTTGCCAAAAAGGCACTATTGGCAAGACCCTAGCCAATATCTAACCCCAGGGTGACAGGTGCAAGGTAGCAGCTTTTGTCAAGCATGTCATCCCAGGCAGACAGACACGGGACCCCCTTTGAATGACACCAGACATTAAGCCAATTGTTAAAGCTGATCATCTTGTCTCTATTTGTGGCATCATTCTTGGTGAAGGAAGGATACTGCTCAGGGTTGGGGTAAACCTGCCTGGGCTCATAATCAGAGAGCTCCTTTTGTCTCTTTTCATGTAGTCCAGGGAGGACCCTCAGGTCGTTCACACCAGCATGGACAATGACTGTGTCATTTTTGTACTTGCCAGTGCCCTTTTTATGTCAACCCCCAAGGGCAGCACTGTGACCCTCCCCAGCCGGGGAGGGGGCCCCAGTGTGTCTGACTATGGAGTCACCTATGACAAGTATGTTTGGTGTTGTATTTGGCCTTAAGGGCTGTGACTGCTTTGCACACTGCTTTTTTTGTGTTGCTTTGGGGTGTCTTGAGGTAGCAGTTGTTTGGGTGTCTGCTTTTGGGGGCCTCTGCTTTTTTAAAATTTTACCAGAGCCTCCCGTATGTCTTTGTGTGTTTATGTTTGATTCAGTGGAGTGGTAGCATTATGTGAGGCTGGTTTTGTGGTGTGTGGTTTTCTCCTCCTGTCTGGTCTTGCCAGTCCTGAGTTGAGAGAGCTCAGCCTCCAGTTTGGCAAATAGCTGCATCTCGCAAGTATTTGTGTTATTAGGAGGGAGGGGTTTTCTGTGTAAAGAGGCAGATGTCCTTCATGGATGCATCTGCAGTCATAACAACTGGGTTGTCCTTGCCAGGCAGCCCCTTTTGGCCGGATTCCAAAGTCTGGGTCCGCTTTGCTGATGTGCACTTCACCCGACGATCTCTGCTGGTTTGGTATAAAGGCATCAGCCACCCCTTTTCCTCAGTTTTTTTGCCGCGCCAAGCAGAAGCTGTTCGCAAGTGCCGGTCGGTCAGATCCAGAGATTACTACTACCAATACTACTTTAAGACTTCTAAAAACTAAGTACCCTGGGGGCTCTTTCTTGCCCAGCCATGTCAGAAAAGTCAATAACTGTTTAACTTGTGGGAAACAAATACCTCATAAAGATTTCCACTCTTACTGTTTGCCTTGTTTAGGCCCAGACCAACCCTAGCAGCCTGTTCGCCTGTGTTCCTTCAACCCTAACGCTTAGGGCCGGTCGGAGTTTGCAACAGTTTTGGGTCAGAAGAAATGGCCCCCGGGTCCTCCGACTACCCAAATTGTTAAAAAGAAAGAGACACTGGGGCCGCGAAACCACGGTTAAGCAAATCATAGGGCTCGGTTTCCCCAAAACCAAAAACTGATCAAAATACAGGGAAACAATGACTACTACTGAGGTTTCTGCCACTTTACTTGAAAAAGCCTCAGAAATTATACCTACAAATGTGGTTACTAGGACTTATCAGACACCATCCCTTTGGATGTCTCTACCCCAGCACGGGGTGCTAGGCCTCCTGCAGCCATGTCTAAAGGCCTTTGCCAGGGCTAAAGCAGCCAAATCTTTTACATCAG
Source organism: Protopterus annectens (assembly GCF_019279795.1). Classification (NCBI taxonomy): domain Eukaryota; kingdom Metazoa; phylum Chordata; order Ceratodontiformes; family Protopteridae; genus Protopterus; species Protopterus annectens. The sequence continues at coordinate 766 of NW_025060659.1, read as the reverse complement.
TGCCTGTTAAACCCCCTCAACCAGGCCCACTTTAGTTCACAAATGCTTACTCTGGCCCAAAATTTAATATCCTAATTAGGGGATCTCAATCTCACCCAGACAGGGCCTCTCAACCCCAGAAAAGAGACCTAAAAAGCCCCCCAGCCTGTCTCCCTGATGATTCGGATGACTCAGATATTAAGACCAGCCAGAGGCTCCTTTTTTCCCAAATTTTGAAGACGATGCTGAAGAATCCATTCCAGCTGCCTCTCCACCAGAGGAATTCTCCTTTGGGGAAACCTTACATGCCATGAGAGAACAATTCCAATGGCAACAACAGGATTTCTCAGATTCCAGAAAAGACTTAGGACTTTTCTGCACTTACCACAACATAGGCCCTTAGCTATACCTCCTGTCCTTTCTGTTGTGGATGATGCATTTAATGATGTCTGCACTGCACCTGATTCCTTACCTCCAGCCCCTGCCAAACCAGATAGATTTTACAGGGTGCCAGACACTCATCACCACCTATACAAGGCCCCACTGGGAGACCCCAAAAATATATCCCAGGGGCCTAAGGCAGTCTCACCACAGCAAAAAACCTATTCCTTCTGAAAGGGAATCCAGGTCTTTTGACAGATGGGGCAAAAAGTTTACACCTCTGCTACTCTCTCAGCTAGAGCTTTAAACTGTCAGTTTTTTCCAAAAAATGAATAAAAAAATACCAAAAAAAAAGTTTAAAAAGGCCCTTGAAAACAAAAGGGTTTAACTTAAAAGCCTATCCCTC
>NW_025060658.1:0-5748 GCF_019279795.1 Protopterus annectens | reverse complement strand
CCATACCAAACCCTGCATTGTTCAGAGGTATCTGTTCACTGACAACACACCAAATACTGCATTGTTTAAAGGTATCTGTTCACTGACACACCAAATCCTGCACTATTCAGAGGTATCTGTGCACTGACAACACATTAAATCCTGCATTGTTCAGAGGTATCTGTTCACTGACACAACACTAAATCCTGCACTATTCAGAGGTATCTGTTCACTGACACAACACTAAATCCTGCACTATTCAGAGGTATCTGTGCACTGACAACACATTAAATCCTGCATTGTTCAGAGTTATCTGTTCACTGACAACACACCAAATCCTGCATTGTTCAAAGGTATGTGTTCACTGACAGTACACCAAATCCTGCATTGTTCAGAGGTATCTGTTTACTGACACAACACCAAATCCTGCATTATTCAGAGGTATCTGTTCACTGACACCACACCAAATCCTGCATTGTTCAGAGGTATCTGTTCACTGACAGTACACCAAATCCTGCACTGTTCATAGGTATCTTTTCACTGACAGCACACTAAATCCTGCATTATTCAGAGGTATCTGTTCACTGACACCACATTAAATCCTGCATTGTTCAGAGGCATCTGTTCACTGAAACAACACCAAATCCTGCATTAGTCAGAGGTATCTGTTGACTGACACCACACTAAATACTGCATTCTTCAGGGGTATCTGTTCACTGACAACACACCAAATCCTGCATTGTTCAGGGGTATCTGTTCACTGACAACACACCAAATCCTGCATTATTCAGAGGCGTCTGTTTTCTAACACCATACCAAATCCTGCATTGTTCAGAGGTATCTGTTCACTGACAAAACAAATCAATCATTGTTCAGAGGCATCTGTTCACTGACAACACACCAAATCTTAAATTGTTCAGAGGTATCTCTTCAGTGACAACACACCAAATACTGCATTGCTTAGAGGCATCTGTTTTCTGATACCACACCAAATCCTGCATTATTCAGAGGTATCTGTTCACTGACACAACACCAAATTCTTCCTTATTCAGAGTTATCTGTAAACTGACATCACACCAAATCTTACATTGTTCAGAGGTATCTGTTCACTGACAAAACACCAAATCTTGCATTGTTCAGCGGTATCTGTTCACTGACACCACACCAAATCCTTCATTATTCAGAGGTATCTGTTCACTGACATCTCACCAAATCCTGCACTGTTCCAAGGTATTTGTTCACTGACACCACACCAACTCCTGCATTGTTTAGAGGTATCTGTTCACTGACACCACACCAAATCCTGCTGTTCACTGACAGCACACCAAATCCTGCACTGTTCAGAGGTGTCTGTTCTTTGACATCACACCAAATCCTGCAATGTTCAGGGGTATCTGTTCACTGACAACACACCAAATCCTGCATTATTCAGAGGTGTCTGTTCTCTGACACCATACCAAATCCTGCATTGTTCAGGGATATCTGTTCACTGACACCACAACAAATCCTGCATCATTTACAGGTATCTGGTCACTGACACAATACCAAATCCTGCAATATTCATAGATATCTGTTCACTGACACCACAACAAATCCTACATTATTAAGATGTATCTGTTCACTGACATCACAACAAATCCTGCATTGCTCAGAGTTATCTGTTCACTGACATTACACCAAATCCTGCATTGTTAAGGGGTGTCTGTTCACTGACACCACACCAAATCCTGCATTGTTTAGAGGTATCTGTTCACTGACACAACACCAAATTCTGCATTATTCAGAGGTATAGTTTCACTGATACCACACCAAATCCTGCGTTGTTCAGAGGTATCTGTTCACTGACAACACACCAAATACTGCATTGTTCAAGGTATCTATTCCCTGACATAACACCAAATCCTGCATTGTTCAGAGGTATCTGTTCACTGACACCAAACCAAATCCTGCACTGTTCAGAGGTGTCTGTTCCGTGACATCACACCAAATCCTGCACTGTTCAGAGGTATCTGTTCACTGACACCACATCAAATCCTGCATTGTTCAGAGGTATCTGTTCACTGAAAGAACAACATATCCTGCATTATTCAGATGCATCTATTCACTGACTCAACACAAAATCCTGCATTGTTCAGAGGTATCTGTTCACTGACAACACACCAAATCCAGCGTTGTTCAGAGATATCTCTTCCCTGACACCACACCAAATGCTGCATTGTTCAGACACATCTATTCACTTACATCACACCAAATCCTGCATTGTTCAGGATTATCTGTTCACTGACACAACACCAAATCCTGCATTGCTCAGTGGTATATGTTCACTGACACCACACCAAACCCTGCATTGTTCAGAGGGATCTGTTCACTGACAAAACAAATCATGCATTGTTCAGAGGTATCTGTTCACTGACAACACACCAAATCCTAAATTGTTCAGAGGTATCTCTTCACTGATAACATACCAAATACTGCATTGCTCAGAGTTATCTGTTCTCTGATACCACACCAAATCCTACATTATTCAGAGGTATCTGTTTACTGACACAACAACAAATCCTTCCTTATTCAGAGATATCTGTAAACTGACAACACACCAAATCCTACATTGTTCAGAGGTATCTGTTCACTGACAACACGCTAAATCCTGCATTGTTCAGCGGTATCTGTTCACTGATACCACACCAAATCTTTCATTATTCAGTGGTATCTGTTCACTGACATCTCACCAAATCCTGCAATGTTCTGAGGTATCTGTTCACTGACACCACACCAACTCCTGCATTGTTTAGAGGTATCTGTTCACTGACAGTACACCAAATCATGCAGTACTCATAGGTATCTTTTCACTGACATCACACTAAATCCTGCATTGTTCAGAGGTATCTGTTATCTGAAACTACACAAAATCCTGCATTATTCAGAGGTATCTGTTCACTGACAACACACCAAATCCTGCATTGTTCAGAGGTATCTATTCACTGACAGTACACCAAATTCTGCATTGTTCAGAGGTATCTGTTCACTAACATCACAAGAAATCCTGCATTTTTCAGATGTATCTGTTCACTGACACCATACCAAATCCTACACTTTTCAGATGTATCTGTTCACTGACACCACACCATATCCTGCTGTTCACTGACACCACATCAAATCCTGCACTGTTCTGAGGTATCTGTTCACTGACATTACACCAAATCTGCATTATTCAGAGGTATCTGTTCACTGACACCACATCAAATCCTACATTGTTCAGAGGTGTCTGTTCCCTGAAACTACAAAAAATCCTGCATTGTTCAGAGGTATATGTTCACTGACAACACACCAAATCCTGCATTGTTCAGAGGAATCTGTTTACTGATATCACACCAAATCCTGCATTATTCTGAAGTATCTGTTCACTGACACCACACCAAACTCTTCACTGATCAGAGTATCTGTTCACTGACAGCACATTAAATCCTGCATTATTCCAAGGTATCTGTTCCCTTACACCAGACCAAATCCTGCACTGCTCATAGGTATCTTTTCACTGACATTACACCAAATCCTGTATTGTCAAAGGGATCTGCTCCCTGACATTACACCAAATCCTGCATTATTCAGAGGTATCTCTTCACTTACACCACACCAAATCCTGCTGTTCACTGACAGTACACCAAATCCTACACTGTTCAGAGGTGTCTGTTCTTTGACATCACACCAAATCCTGCAATGTTCAGGGGTATCTGTTTACTAACAGTACAGCAAACTGTGCATTTTTCAAAGGTATCTGTATACTGACAACGCACCAATTCCTGCATTGTTCAGAGGTATCTTTTCACTGATACCACATCAAATCCTGCACTGTTCAGAGGTATCTGTTCACAGACACTACACCAAATCCCGCATTGTTTAGAGGTATGTGTTCACTGACTCAACACCAAATCCTGCATTTTTCAGAGGTATCTTTTCCCTGACACTACACCAAATCCTGCATTGTTCAGAGGTATTTGTTTACTGACAACACACCAAATCCTACTTGTTTAGAGGTATCTGTTCACTGACAACACACCACATCCTGCATTGTTCAGAGGTGTATGATCACTGACAGTAAACTAAATCTTGCATTGTTCAGAGGTATCTGTTCACTGACACAACACTAAATCCTGCATTGTTCAGAGGTATCTGTTCACTGACACTACATCAAATCCTGCACTGTTCATAGGTGTCTGCTCCGTGACATCACACCAAATCCTGCACTGTTCAGAGGTATCTGTTCACTGACAGCACACTAAATCCTGCATTATTCAGAGGTATCTGTTCACTTACAGCAGACCAAATCCTGCACTGTTCATAGGTATCTTTTCACTGACATTACACCATATCCTGCATTGTCAGAGGTATCTGTTCACTGACAACACACCAAATCCTGCATTGTTCACAGGTATCTGTTCCCTGACACTACACCAAATCCTGCATTATTCAGAGGTATCTGTTCACTGACACCACACCAAATCCTGCTGTTCACTGACAGCACACCAAATCCTGCACTGTTCAGAGGTGTCTGTTCTTTAACATCACACCAAATCCTGCAATGTTCAGGGGTATCTGTTCACTGACAACACACCAAATCCTGCATTATTCAGAGGTGTCTGTTTTCTAACACCATACCAAATCCTGCATTGTTCAGGGGTATCTGTTCACTGACACCACACCAAATCCTGCATTGTTTACAGGTATCTGTTCACTGACACTCCAAATCCTGCAGTAATCATAGGTATCTGTTCACTGACACCACACCAAATCCTGCATTATTAAGAGGTATCTGTTCAATGACATCACAACAAATCCTTCTTTATTCAAAGGTATCTGTTCACTGACAACACAACAAGTCCTGCACTGTTCAGTGGTATCTGTTCACTGGCACCACACCAAATGCTGCATTGTTTAGAGGTATCTGTTCACTGACACAACATCAAATTCTGCATTATTCAGAGGTATCATTTCACTGATACCACACCAAATCCTGCATTGTTCAGAGGTATCTGTTCACTGACACCAAACTAAATCCTGCACTGTTCAGAGGTGTCTGTTCCGTGACATCACACCAAATCCTACACTGTTCATAGGTATCTGTTCAATGATACCACATCAAATTCTGCATTGCTCAGAGGTATCTGTTCACTGAAACAACACCAAATTCTGTATTATTCAGACGTATCTATTCACTGACTCAACACCAAATCCTGCATTGTTAAGGGGTGACTGTTCACTGACACCACACCATATCCTGCATTGTTTAGAGGTATCTGTTCACTGACACAACACCAAATTCTGCATTATTCAGAGGTATCGTTTCACTAATACCACACCAAATCCTGCGTTGTTCAGAGGTATCTGTTCACTGACAACACACCAAATACTGCAATGTTCAAGATATCTATTCCCTGACATCACACCAAATCCTGCACTGTTCAGAGGTATCTGTTCACTGACACCACATCAAATCCTGCATTGTTCAGAGGTATCTGTTCACTGAAACAACACCAAATCCTGCATTATTCAGATGTATCTATTCACTGACTCAACACGAAATCCTGCATTGTTCAGAGGTATCTGTTCACTGACAACACACCAATTCCTGCATTGTTCAGAGGTATCTTTTCACTGATACCACACCAAATCCTGCATTGTTCAGGAGTATCTGTTCACTGACACAAAACCAAATCCTGCATTGCTCAGGGATATATGTTCCCTGACACGACACCAAATCCTACATTGTTC
>NW_025060657.1:0-4818 GCF_019279795.1 Protopterus annectens | reverse complement strand
TTTGCTGTAGCCCAGAAGTTTGTTTTATTGGCCATTTTGGGCTCATTTTTATCTCTTTCATTTCCCTGCTATGAAAACCACAGTTGTGCATTTTTTGCACTTGCATTCAGCTCAGCAAGTGCCTACCAGGTGTCCTGCAGAGTTCTACAGCAGCAGAGAGAAAAAAGAGAGAATTTGGAGTGATTAAGTATCATTTTTCTGCATTTTCTTGCTGTCTTTAATTCCGCTTAAAACACCAATTCTTTAGTGTTTCTGTGATTTAAAAAGCTTGTTTCTGCTACATATTGTACTTATTTGCTGCCTGCACTTGAAGTAAGTCATTTTTGTATTTAAATAATCTGTTTAACTGTTGTGCACCTGTGTGATAGCCTTTTTGGCTTTAAAAAGTGTTTTTTTTATTGTATCTGCTTTATTTTCTGAAAAAAATATACTTGTTTCCTGCCTTTCTGAACTAGTATAGTCCAATCTTCAATTTTTCAACTTAAGTACTCAAACCATTAGTTTCACAGCCCAGCACTTGCTCAAAACTCATAGTAAGCACTAATTAACCCTAGCACTAGACTCCCCCCTATACTGTCTAGAAGTACAAGGCTCTCTATGCGTCCCTACCAGCTAATCAGTAAAACAGCTCACTTTACCTATTCAGGCATGTCCAAAGGGCAGTTTCAGGTGTACTCTCCAGTCCAACTGGTGAATCTGGGCATTTTGAGGCAATGTTACAACTGCCTAAACAGACAACCCACCCTCCTACCACCAAACACTAATATATGTGAGATCAATTATACAGCCAAACTGGAGGCAAAGCTCTCAACCCAAGACGGGAACAGACAGTCAAGAGGAAAAAGAAAATACTTCAACACCCCACCAGTCTCACATAGACCTACTAAACCAACACCGCAAATACACACATAAATACAAAAACATACTGGAGGCACTAAATAAAAATCTGCAAAAGCAACAGAGACCTCCAAAGCAGACACCCAAGCAACCTCCACACCCCATCACAAACCATAATCAGTGTGCCATGCAATCACATCCCTTAAGGCAAAATAACATACCCAACACACTAGAGATAGGACTTTTAGGCACACTGATGTCCCACTAACTAGGCTGGACAAGGAGAAGGTTACGGTTAGCTGACTGTCGGGTGCCAGGATCCGCCCCATAACACAAGCACTCAGGTCACTCCAGAACAAGTACAGATATGACTCTGTTATTGTTTATGTTGGTGTGAATGACCTGAGACGTACCTCCCCGGACTACATGAAAAGAGACATGGAAGAGCTCTCTGATCATGTAGCCCAAGCCAGTATGACCCTGACTCTGAGTAGCATCCTGCCCTCACCAAGAATGAGGCTACAGTATAAAGAAAAAAATTATCACTTTCAACAATTGGCTAAGTTTTTGGTGTCATTCAAAGAGGATCCAGTATCTGTCCACCTGGGATGACATGCTTGACAAGCCACATTGCTTCACAAGAGATGGCTTGAACCTGTCACCCTTAGTTTTTCTAATAATGGCCAAGGCTTTTGCTGCCCCATAGTGTCTTTTTTAGGCAAGGCTCAAAAGACAAACCCTCCACTGTAAATAGCACAAGAAACCAAAAACTAAGAGTAATGCTACTCAACGCCAGAAGTCTAAACCTCAAAATGCATGCACTCGAGGCACTTCTCAGTATGGAGAACATCAGTATCTGTGCAGTAACAGAAACCTGATTTAAGGCTCCATAGAACACCCCAGCACTACCAGGCTATAACTCATATCATACTTTTTGGCCACAGAACCTAGACTGAAACACAAAAGGCGGGGGTGTATCCATATTTATCAAGGATACCCACACCTCCAGGTTAGTGGTGCAGCACAATTCCTCAGAGATCATCTATGTGCAACTAACAACTGGCAAAACTGCAATTCAAATTGTAGCTTGCTACAGATCACCCACCATGACCCAGGACCCCCATTCTGCATTTCTGGAGACACTGGAAAATATGAAGGTCCTCCCAAATGCCCTAATATTGGGTGATTTCAATTACCCAAACATTAACTGGGTGAACTATTCAAGTAGTAACTCCCTTGCCAAACGCTTCCTAGAATTTATAAACTCAAATGCCCTGGATTGACTGGTCAACACCCCCACCAGAGATGACAATATGTTGTCACCCCTACCAGAGGTGACAACATATTGGACCTGGTCATCACCAACATGGGCGAATGGTGTTCTACGCCGGAGGTCAACCCCTCGCTGGTTAGATCAGACCATAGACTAATCACTCTGGATATCCACATTCCGCCCCCACCTCCAGTCAAGGAAACCACTGTGAAAAACTTTTCAAAAGCAAGCTTCACGTTACTTAAGACTGAGGTGGAAAGGTTCACAGCCCCCATGCTAAAGGACAATGCTGTCCAAGCTGCTGAATCCCTTACAGAGGCACTCTATGAGCACCTGCAAGAATGCATAGATTGTGCTATCCCAAGCAAAACCAAGACTCACTCCTCCAAGAAAGGAAAACCAGTCTGGGGGACCCCTGCCATTAACAAGCTATACAATAGAAGGAGGAAACTAGTACAGGACAGAGTAAAATCCCAAGAAGGAAAGGCATCCCTGATCAGTATCAGCAAGAAACTATGATCCCTCATAAAATCATCCAAGGCTAGCTTCGAAAGAAAAATTGCCAAGGACTCCAAAATATAACCACAAAGCATTCTTTAGCTATGTCAAGAACCTACGTGGAAACTCTCAGATCTGCTCTGAGTTAGTGCAGAATGGCACAAAATACACTGAACTGACTGATATTACTAACATTCTGGCAGACAGGTTTAGTGCAAACTTCACCTCTCTCTCACTCCCTAAAGGGCCCATAACCATACCAGAAGAATGTAGAGCCCCAGCAATCACTGACAGATAGGTTAAAACAGCCCTATCCAAAGCCAAAAACACAGCTTCAATGGGACCGGATGATGTCCCAGGCTGTGTCTTACACGAACTCCAAAATGAACTAACCCTTCACCTAAACACACTGTTCAAACTCAGCCTCTACAAGCTATGTACCCATAGAGTGGCACACAGCAACAGTTACTCCACAAAGGTAGAGCCACAACGGACTCTGGGAACTATCGCCCTATAAGCCTGACTAGCTTGGTCTGCAAGGCTATGGAGTGCATCATCATGGAACTCATTAACAGAGACAGTGGGAATCTCCAAACATTGGACCATACCCAGTTTGGCTTTGTTAAGGGCAGATCATGACTTCTAAACCTGGTAGACTTCTTTGAGACAGTTACCAAGGCTTTAGACAAGGGAAAAGGACATCCACACAGCCTACCTAGACCTTGCAAAGGCTTTCGACACCATTCCCCATTCTGGTATTATAGACAAGCTCACCAGCCTTTACATAAACCCCTATGTCATGAGATGGGTTGCCAATTGGCTCATGGATAGAGCCCACACGGTGAGAGTTCCAGGCTCTAGGTTCGACTCTAAACCGGTTACAAGTGATGTCCCCCAGGGCTCAGTCCTGGGACCCCTCCTGTTCGGTATATACATCTCAGTGGTACAGGCAAGCACAGGAAGACTATGGCTGACAAAGTTTGCAGAAGACTGCAAACTGGGGGCCATAACTGACTCTTTGGCTGATACAGACATCCTTCAGAAGGGTCTCACTGAGACGGATAACTGGTGTCAAAATCATGGCCTCAAGCTAAATGCCAAAAAGTGCATAGTCATCCCCATTGGAAAAAACAAAGTACCTGAAAACTACCACATATGTGGTAGTCCCCTAAATACAGAAAATGAAATAAGAGATCTGGGGACCCAAGTAGATAGTAATCTCTTCTTTGATAATCATATTGCCGAGGTGGTTAGAAAATCCTTCTATGTGGTCCACCTAATCACAAAAGGTTTTGCATCTAGAAAAAAAGAGGTTATTTTGCCCCTCTTCTCATCATTCATCAGATTTATCATACAGTACAATGCCCCATTTGGGATGTACCTTACAAGACACCTGCAACAGCTGAAAAGACCACAGAAGTACCTCACCAAGAGGATTACTGGCCTCAAACAGATGCCCTATGCAGCCCGACTGAAGAAACTCCAGCTGTACTCAGTTGTACACCGTCTATTCAGAGGTGATCTCTGCCTGGCATACAAGGCCATGTCCAACCCAGAATTGATGGACATGTTCCACCCAAAAAAAAAATCCCTAAGAGCCACACGCTCAAGTGATCTAAACCTCACCATAACAATAAATAGGACTTGCTAAAGGGATAGATTCCTGTCCCAGAGACTCCCCATGCTTTGGAACAGGATTTCAAACTACATTAGGCAGAGCCCCTCACTAACACTCTTTAAGAGAAATGTTGATGAGTGGATGGGAAACAGAAAATTTACCACAGGGATCACTGCAGTGGCTCTGCTGGACAGAGGCACAGAGAACTAATGGCTCTGCTGGACAGAGGCACAGGGAAATAATCTAAGGGGGTGGCAAAAGCCAACACATTCTGGCTAGGCTTACAGATGCCCTCGGGCAGATAGCCTAGTACTTACCTATGAACCTATTAAGTTCATTCAAGAGCACTATCTCATAATTATCAGTGTCTAGTAAGTTTAACATCCTATTCTTGTAGTCCTCTTTAGTCATAAATCTAATCCCCCACCCTTATCCAGTTTCATAACATTAATTTCAGCTACCCTTAAAGCGTTCAGCTCTTCCCTTTCTTTCCTAGTTATATTACTGTTCAAACCAAAAAAAAACTTCTTGTTCAGTAAATACAAATCATACTTCTTTGGGAAGAGGGGGGAATTTAAAATTTAAAAAATTT
>NW_025060656.1:0-4422 GCF_019279795.1 Protopterus annectens | reverse complement strand
ATGTTTAGGGAAAAATTTTAAAAAATAAGGCAGACTGCTTTAATCAAAAGAAGTTGTCTTCATTAATATTTGATAACATGGTTTTATAATGGCAAAGTCCTCCATATTTCTGTTCATTATACACTCCCCTCCAGGCTAGCAGAATCTCAGGGATAAACACAAAGACCCCTTTGCAAGGATCCCTGGGGGGGGGGGGGGTAACGCAATTCAACAACTTGGTTGAAGGCTACAACTTGAACGAGTAGTTCATATCCAATTAAGTTACTACATATAATTTTTAACCTGGCTCTGAGGTACAGAGAAATTACTGCAACCCAGGTGGGAAGTGGGGAGGTGAGAAGCCATGGCCCTCTCCCCTCTCCTAGGGTGGTGAGGAGGGCTGCATGCATTCAGAGGTACATTAGGTTGGTGCAGTTTCTCTGATGGAAACTAGGAATCTATTTTCTGTGTTTCACAAGAAAAGGCAGAGCTATCTGAAAGAAATGCACCTAACAGATGTGAGAGAATGTTCTTTATGGTAACAGCAGCACATGCATCCCCAATGAAACTGTATGCCCTGGCGAGTACTCCAGTTCCAGGAATAGTACATTTCTTTTTAAACAACCTTCTCTCTATCTTTTTTTTTTTACCACTCAAATGTACTTTTCATTGGTTTGAATGCTGTGTGATACTGACGTAGCAGAAATCATGGTGATATAGAGAGCAAAGTGAAACATTTGAACCACTTAGTAGCAGCAGCATGGTCATAGATGGAACAAAGAAATCATTTCTACTCAGCTGCAAATCTCCAAATCTCTACTTTTCAATTGTCACTACCAGTGTGTGTGTGTGTGTGTGTGTGTGTGTGTGTGTATCCCTCATTTGAAGAAAGTACAGTTGTGTACACTTACCATAAATGTAGATGTTCAAGTGTATTCACTGTTGCAGTCATTACAATTGGGTTATCCTGCTGGCAGGCTACCCTCAGTCAGCCTGAATTCCAAAGTCTAGGTCCGGAGTCGGTTGCTGTTGCCTCCTCCCTGACGTCAGTGCACCAGGGGTATAAAAGATGCAGCCGATGCCATTTTCTTCAGTTTTTCTTGCCCCAGATGTCAGGTGCCCCCAACAGGGTTGGCTAAAAATATGTCAATAAAACATACATGCACCAAAGTATACATTTTGCCTTCATCTACAAGCAAATACACCACATAGGTTGTATAGGATAGAGAAGTGCAGATAAGTTCCAGCAAATATATGGGGGATGGCGGGTGGGAAACCTGGACTGCAACAGTGAATACACTCGAACATCTACATTTATGGTAAGTGCACACAACTGTACTATGTTCTTTGTGTTTCACTGTTGCAGTCGTTGAATCCCAAAGATAAGGTTGGGAGGCTGGAGCTAAATAGCATTTGGAGTGGCTATTAGGCCCTGCAGAACTGCAATGGCAAAGCCTGCCCTGGATTTAGAGTAGAGTGGTAAGTGGTAGTGCTTAGTAAAGGTGTGCACTGAACTCCAAGTAGCAGCCTCTAAAATGTCTTTGGTTGGTACCCCCCTCAGGAAGGCTGCTGAAGTCGCTGCTGTTCTAGTTGAATGTGGCCTAATGCCCTTAGGTACTGGCTTGCCATGTTGTGAACAGCAGAAACGAATGCAGTGGCCTATCCACTTTGAAATAATCTGCTTTGAGATAGCCTTTCCTTGTGATCCTGCAGCAAATGCCACTAGTAATTGCTCTGTCTTTCTGAAAGCTTTGGTTCTGCTCAAATAGAAGCGTAGCTGTCTGTGTATGTCCAAAGAATGCAGAATTCTCTCCCCCTCATTCTGTAGGTTTGGATAAAAGGTAGCAGATGAATAGTTTGGTTAAGGGCCACACTGGACAGTACCTTAGGCATAAATGTTGGTTTGTCCTCAGAGAAACCCTGTCTGGATAAAAAATGATAAAAGGTTCCACAGCCATGAGTGCCTGTAGCTCTGAGACTCATCTTGCAGAAGTTATTGCTAGAAGCAGAGCTGTTTTCCAAGATAAAAACTTTATATCAGATGTAGCGGCTGGCTCAAAAGGAGGCAGGGTGAGTTTTTCCAAGACATAACTGAGGTCCCATGCAGGTATTGGTAATCTCTTTGGAGGCCTTAAAATTTTGGCCCCTCTGAGGTACTGCCTTAACAAAGGATGAGTAAATATTTGTGGCTCTGTATTGTAATGAGCCGAAATGGCAGTGGCATGAATTTTTATAGATGAAAAGGATAGGCCTTTGTCCAACATCTCAGTCAAGTATTGCAAAATCTGAGGATTATTTGGTACAGCTGTTTCAATTCCTTGTGCCTGGTTCCAAGCACAGAGTCTCTTCCATTTTCCAGCATAGGATTTTCTAGTACTAGGCCTCCTGGCCTCCAAAATGACATCCATCACCACTTTAGTGAGAGGTGTATTTTGTAAGACTATATTATCTGCCATGCTGCCAGATTTAAGGTCTTGAGTTGGCTGTGCAGGATCTGATTGTTCTGTTGGGACAGTAGATGAGGCACTTGAGGTAAGATCTAGGCTGGGCTTTGAGACAAGTTCCTTAGGATTGGATACCAGTACTGGCATGGCCAGTCTGGGGCAATCAGTATCATTTTTGGCTTCTCCTGTCTGACCTTTAGGAGTACCTTGGGAAGGAGAGGCAGAGGAGGAAAGGCATATACTGTTAAGTTTTTCCAGCTGAAAGATAGAGCATCCACTTTCCATGCTTGTCTGTGATAAGTCCTTGTGCAGAATCTCTTTAGTTGCCAGTTGTGAGGTGAGGCAAATAGATCTATGTCCAGGCATCCCCATTTCCTTGTTACCATGCTGAAGACTTGTGGATCCAATTTCCACTCGTGGGGATCCATGAGGTTTCTGCTTAGTTCGTCTGCCATTTATTTTGCCTGGCAGGAATTGTGCCTGCAGATGTACTTGGTAAGTCAATGCTGTGTCCCACAAAGTCATGGCTAGTCTGCAAAGGGGGTAAGAATGAGTGCCTCCCTGCTTGTTTATATACCACATGACAGTGGTATTGTCTGTCTTTATCAGTAGTTGTCCCGGATGAAGTAGGTCCTTGAAGGCTGTCAGGGCATTTTGAGCAGCTAGCATCTCTTTTTGATTGATATGCAGATGCATTTGGTTTGCGGACCATGTGCCTTGAAAACATCTTCCTGCCATGTGGGCTCCCCAGGCATAATCTGATGCATCCATTGTTAATGTCTGTGTGGCTGGGGGTAGAGTGAAAGGCTGTCCCTTGTTCTGGTGACAGGCCTTCGCCCACCATCGAAACTCCTGCTGCAGGCAGGGAATGAGCGTAACTATTGTTTCCAGGCTGTGGCAATGTTGAGTCCAAACACTTTTTAGGTACAATTGAAGTTTCCTCATATGCAGTCTTGCATACAGAATTAGTAGAATGCAGGATGCCATAAAGCCCAAAGCCTGCAGAATTTTTCTTGCAGATAACTGGGTCTTTGTTGCCAACAGTTTGAAATAGGTAGTCAATTGCCTTTGTTTGTCTGGTGTGAGAAGCCATCTGGGCAGTTGTATTTAAGCTTGCATCCAGGAATATTATCTCTTGAGAGGGTACTAGTTTTGATTTCTGTTCGTTGACTGTGTAGTCGAGGCATGGTAACAATCTCTTTACAAATGCCAGATGCTGTAGAAGAATGTCCTTGTTCTCTGCTTGAATGAGGCAGTCGTCTAAGTAAGGATATATTTGTATTACTCTTTGTCTGCAGTATGCAATTACTGGTGCCAGGCACTTTGTGAAGACCCTGGGTGCAGTAGATACACCAAAGGGCAGTGCAGAGAATTGGTAGTGCATTGAGCCAGCTTTGAATCCGAGGTATCTTCTGCATGTTTGTCTGATTGGGACATGCACGTATGCCTCTTTTAGATCGAAAGTCACCAGCTAAGCGTTCTTGCCCAATGTGGGCAGAAGTTGCTGTAGAGTCAACATTTTGAATTTTGGAATATCCAGATATGTATTTAGAATAGATAGGTCCAATATTGGTCTTCAATATTGGTCTTCAAACTTTGTCCTTTCTGGGTATCAAGAACGGTCTTGAATAAAATCCCTGTCCCTGTTCTTGCTCTGGTACTTGTTGAATGGCCCTCATGTCCTAGAGGGATGAAACTTATTTTTGTGCCTTTGCCCATTGATGTTTTGGCAGGTCTGGCCAACCGTTTGCCCTTGGTAGGGTATGGAAGTGAAACTTGTAGCCTTGTGACACTATGTTTAAGACCCATTTGTCCTGGGTTATTATGTGCCAGTTTTGAGAAAAAAGTGCAAGTTTTCCCCCTAAAGGTGCTGCCAGAAGATAAGTGCTTGGCGCAGGCAGGGGGAAGTCATTGGGACCGTTTCCTGTATGGTTGTGATTTGTCTTCTCCAGTTTTGGAGGTAGAAGCACCCCATTGTTTAGACCTGTACGAACCTTGG
>NW_025060655.1:0-5052 GCF_019279795.1 Protopterus annectens | reverse complement strand
TGTCTAAGGAAGGAAAGGCTTGGGTTTTTGTCAGAAGATGTCTCTGACAGACGGTCACACTTCTTGTGTTTACCCGGGGCACCGCAGGACTCCTGTGCTTTATGTCACTCTTTTAGCCAGAGAGTCCTGCAGGAGAGGAGGAACAAGTTGATCCTCCGTGGCTTATTAAAGCCTGAAGGTTCACCTACTAAGACTGGGTCGGGTAAACCTTCCAAGCCACCTAAGGTTCAGGCTCCAGTTGTTAAGCCTTCCTCGGTGGTTCCGACTCCTTCGGAGTCGAGATCGGCTCCGGCTGGAGCCGATCTTTCTTCTGAGATTGTAGTGTCGGTTCCTACTGGCTCCGACACACAACCTCCAAGTTCCTTATCGGCACCGGCTGGTGCCGAGGTAGTACCCAGCATCGGAGCCGAAAAGTCTTCGGCTCCATCTGGAACCGAGAGGTCATCGGCTCCGATAGCTCCGTCCAGGAAGAGATCTCGGTCCCCTTCTCTGGAGTCGATTCACTCGGCTCCGAGGTCTCCTCTTTTATCGGAATGGAGTCATCGGAGCCGATCTTCGAGATCTTCCAGGCTTTCTGACCACGATTTAGAGAGGGTGGTAAGCAGGCTATTGAAGTCACAGGCACTAGCCCAAATGCTCCATAGCCCGTCTCAACAGACTTCGGCTACTGCTCTTCCCCTTGAACTTCCTCCTCCGACTCTCCTCCAGAGTTCGGAGCCGGAGCTTTTCGGGACAGTGACTGTATCAGCGCCAGGGCCGATACATCCCCTTTCGGCTCCGTCGTCTTCGGCTCCGATCTCCTCCATGAGACCGTCCTTGGAGGGATCCGGTCGTCGAGTTTCCCTTGTCGGCTCCGAGGGGGCTAGTGGCATCGGACCCTTGTCCGACCCCGCTCTCCCTCTCGGGGCTTCGGCTTTGGTGAGCTCGGCACCGACATCGGCCTCGGAGCCTTCTCTTTCAGTGGAGCCGAGAATTCCTGTTTCTTCGGAGCGGGAGTCTTCTGGTCTCCCTGGGAGAGGAGCCTTTGAGGTGATGAGGAGTGTCCTGGCACCTGAGTCAGGTCTACGGTCCATTCCTTTAGCTCCTCCCTCTTCGGTGCCTGTTGATGACACCTGCCAGCCACTTGCACCCAGGCCCAGGGATCCATCGCCCCAGGTTTCCCCATTGGGAATAACTTCCTCTTCCGAGGTTTCCCCTGATCCCGCAGGGGAACCCCCGAAGAGGACGTGTAAAGGAAACACACAGACTCCCTGAGTCTACACATTGATACCGACTTAGATGAGTCGGAGGGTTCCCCTCCCCTCTGAGGATGTCTCCTTTTCAGACATCCTTGAACTCCTCAAACAGAGGGGAACTGGCCTTCCATTGACCCCTCCGAGGATGAGTCGGTATACCTGGAGGCTTTGGATCCCGACCCTCCACCTCCTGGGTGTCTCCGCCTTCGACCCACTCATGCAGGTAGTGGCTCGAAGGCGGGGGCAGCCAGATTCTGTGGAACCTGTCCCCAGGAGGCCATCCAAATTTATTACTGCCCCTTCAGACAAGCAGTTTCTTTCTAAGGGTCTCTGTGGATGCTATGGTGGGGCGGCCACCAAGAAGGAACTGCGGATCCTTCCATGCCTGTCCATCCTCCTAACAAAGACTCTAGGACCATGGATAGGTATGGAAGCGGATGTTTTCTTCAGCGACCTTTGCTATGCATTGCTGAACTACCTTTGTCACTTCACCAGACTTCAGAGAGATTTCTCAAGGAACTAGGTGAAGTGGTTCAGGATCCTTCAGCTGCTGGGGCTCAGGACAAGATTGCCTCACAGCTACCCATCCTAAATTTTTTAACTAACTCCTCCATGCGGCTCATATCCTATGCGCCGATGGAGCAGTAGAGCCGAGGCACAGGAGTGGCTTTTAGGCGAAAGGCCTGGATGCGGCTTTGTAATTTCGGACCCTTTAAGGCATCCTTCACCAATACCCCTTTGACAGTTTGGCTTTGTTCGGCCTCAGGTGAAGGAGACCTTGACCAGGTGTGAAAAGACGGCAAAACTCTTTCTGCGGAGTCCATTTTCCACCCTTCTAGACCCTATCCCAAGGGTCAGAAGGAGGAAAATGTGGTTCCAAAAGCCCAAGGAGTTACCGGACACACTGGTCAGTTTACCCCAGAGGCAGAGGGGTAACAATACAGACCCCCCCTAGAGGCAGGGGGTCCCCAGAACCAGGGCAACGGGGAGTCTCTTCCTGACAAACCCTTTCAGCATCCCTGAGGTGTTGCCCGACTGTCCACCCTTGGAGGCAGTTGGGGGAAGAATTTCGCTGTACACATTAGTCTGGCGTTCCCTCTCACAAGACAGATGGGTACAGTCGATCATATCCGAGGGTTACAAAATCCCATTCGAAAGGTATCCCGTACCTCACCAATCCCTTCCAGACATCTCACCCGGTCAAAGGGATTTGGCAAAACAGGAGGTTTCAAAGCTCCTAAAAAAGAGAGCCGTCCAAATATTTCCAGCAGACCAAGTAGGATCCAGCATCTACTCAAGATTCTTTTTGGTCCCCAAAAGGACGGGAGATTGGAGACCAATTTTGGACCTGAGCAATCTCAACAGATTTGTCAAAAAGGCAAGATTCCGGATGGTCACGCTGCAGTCCATTCTTCCCTTTTTGGGCAAGGACAACTGGATGTGCTCGATAGACCTTCAGGACGCGTACTATCACATAAAGATACACGGGCGCCCAGGAGGTTTCTCCGCCGGCTGGGACCAGTCATTATCAGTTCAGAGCCCTGCCATTTGGCCTCACTTCACCCCCCACAGTGTTTACCAAATGCATGGCAGTGGTCACAGCTCATCTGAGACTCAAGGATTCCAGGTGTTTCCTTATTTGACGACTGGCTCCTCTCCGCCACCACCAAGCATCAGCTTCTTCAGCAGAGACTACACTCTGCAGCTTTGCAAACAATTGGGAATCTCAGTGAATTTGAAAAATCTTCTCTGCTGCCTTGCCAATCTATCACCTTTATAGGCACAGAGTTTAAAAACGCAGTATGTTAGCCAGACTAACAAATCAGAGAATTCTGGACATCCAAAAATATGTTCTCTATTATTTAGCAACAAAGTCAAAGCCAGATTGGTTCTGAAGGTTCTAGGTCTTATGGCTGCGGCCATTGTTCTTCTACCATTGGGTCGCTTCCACATGCCTCTGCAGTGGATGTTATTCACTCAGTGGTCGTTTCCCGAGCCTCCCATGAGGCACGGGGATCTTTGGGTTTCACAATCGCAGACTCATCTAACCTGGTGGATATCTTCCCTCTCTTCATCAGGGCCGACCTTTGTTCCCCAACTCCGTTGCCACAGTCACTCAGGGTGCCTCTGTGATCGGGTGGGGGGGCATTATCAGGGCAGGATGGTCCACGGGACTTGGCAACCCATAGAATACCATCTGCACATAAATGTCCTGGAGATGAGAGCGGTGCTTTTAACGTTGCAAGCCCTCAACGACTTTCTTCCCTCGGGGACTATTGCAGTTCAAACGGACAACATGTCCCGTGGGCTGGTACATCAACAAACAGGGCGGAACCAGGTCCTATCCTCTATGTCGAGAAGCTCTCAGACTTTGGCAATGGGCAATCTCCTCTCATCGGTTTCTGATAGCAACGCACATCCCCAGCAGGTCCAACCTCTTAGCGGACAGATTGAGCAGAGCTATTCTCATGCCTCACGAGTGGTCTCTCAAACAATCGGTAGTGGACAAGATTTTTCAGAAGTGGGGCACCCCTTGTTGCGATCTTTTGCTACACCCCAAAACAGCAAATGCCCGGGCTTCTTCACTCTCTTTCCCCCTTTCCCGGCCATCCCTGAGAGATCTCTAACCCAGGATTGGCCTCGGGGGCTTCTGTATGCTTTTCCTCCTTTCCCTTTTATTCCACAAGTCATTCAGAAAGCCCACCGTTTTTAGAGCCAAATTGATTCTCATTGCCCTTACTGGCCTCGACAAATTTGGTTTCCCCCTACATCATCATCTCCTGGTGCAGCCCTCGCAGCTGGAGCCAGTTCCGCGTCTTCTGATCCACCAGTCGGGTCAACAGCACCGGGCCATTCATTCTCTCAACCTCACTGCTTGGTTGCTCCACTTCTTTCCCTAGCCAGGCTTTCTTTGATCTCTGACTCTGTAGGGGTATCATCATAGCTTCTTAAAGTCATCCACCAGAACGGTTTATGCTAGCAAGTGGGGGGTTTTTCTATGGGCAAACTCCCGGCATATTGATCCTTTTACTGCCCGTACATTCTTTTTGGATTTTCTGGCTGAAGTTTTTCAGTCAGGATCTTCTTCATCTACAGTCAAAGTCCCAAATGGCTGCTATTTCCAAATATCATGTTGGCTTGCAAGATCATAACATTATGTCTCATAGACTTGCAAGGCCTTTCTGAGAGGGTTTTCTCCTAAAGCCTCCAGTAAAACATCCTCCTCCACAATGGGATCTAACTTAAAGTTGGCATCCTTAATTTTACCCCCCTTCGAACCATCTGCTTCCTGCTCTTTAAAGTTGCTGACCTGGAAAACAATATTCTTGGTGACTGTTACTTCAGCAAGGAGGGTATCTGAACTACAAGCCCTCTGTATCCGCTCCCTACTTTTTTTACAAGGACAGGGTATCCTTAAGAACTAATTTATCTTTCTTCCCAAAGTTGTTTCTCAAACAATATTAATCAATCCATTGATCTACCAGTTTTTCCCCAATTATTCTGACAGAGCTGAACAAAAACTTCATTTTTGGATGTCCATCGTCAGCTCAGATATTATTTGCAAAAACTAAACAATTCAGGAAATCTGATCAATTATTTGTTTCCTATGCAGAAAACAGAAAAGGTCTTCCAGTTTTTAAAGTGACCTTATCCAGATGGTTGTCTTCCACCATTTCTTTTGTATTCTCAGAGGCAAGCAACTACCTCAAAAGCCATTCAACCAGGAGCTATCCACTTCTCAGCTTTTCAGGATAGGCTACCATTGACACCATTTGTGCAGCAGCTACTTGGGCCAACCTCATACCCTTACAAAAGG
>NW_025060654.1:0-5164 GCF_019279795.1 Protopterus annectens | reverse complement strand
TGAAGCTCGCGCAGGGGGAAGCGCGGTGCAGTAGCGCGATATCCATATTAATGAGAGTGCACGGAACCACAGACACGTGCGTAGTGTACGTGAGCGAGCCCAGGTAGGATGCGGCTGGAGGCGTGTCTAAGCCGGCATGAGGTGAGCAACCTAATGTGCTGACAGCCACGGTCCGCCCATAATAGTAATGGCAGCAGCCAGGTCCCGTGCAGAATGAAACGCACGAGTATGCAACATAGTACCCGTCCCAAATTAACGGAGAAGCAAATACAAGGCATGAAGGCTTAAGTGTACCCATCCAAGGAGCAAAGGATACGCATAAGACCGCTTTGTCCCGCAATGCACCGTCAGTGCTTACACTCAGAGAAGGTGTACAGCAGCATGTCAGCGCGCCGCACCGACATAGGAGCAGCGACTAAGGTCACCACCTGTCCCACTTTGGTTGGGGCAGTCTCTATGGCCAGTTGTGTCCGAAAACGTATTAAAAATGGCAGATGTGCTAAGATTGTAGGACACAATGATATCCCGTATTTAATGTAATGGTAGCATGAATTGGTTATTTCTGTAACAGAAATACCTAAATGACACAAGAAACAGAATAAGCAAGCAAATTGCCACAACAATAAGCTTTTATTTAGGCAAACAAGTGAAGTTCTATGCTATATAGTGACCGTGTGTATGTGTCGGCCTGTAAAGTCAGATATGAGTCCCTGAAATATCCCAGATTGGAAACTGGAAAAGGTGGCAACCCCAGTACCGACATGGGCATGGTCACCAGGGTTACCTGCTGTCCCAATGTGCCATGGACAGTCCCTGATTGGACAGTTGTGTCCCTGCAACAATCGGAAAAATGGAAAATGACCTCAGATCCCCTGCCAAAAAAATTCCCGCAATATACATGTAATAGTAGCATAAAACATATACATTACTATATGAAACACAGACATGGCATAAGAAAATGAATAAGGAACCCAAATGCTTACAGAATAAGCTTATAGTATGGCAAACAAGTGAAGTTCTGTCAACTGCACTAGCCGTGGGTATGTGTAGTCCTGCAAATTCCGAAGTGTCCACATAACATGCCCCACTATGGGCATTGGAAAAGGTGCCAACCATAATGGTCACAAGCAGTAGTGAGAGTACATAGCCGGGTAGCTGTGTTGACATAACAACAGTAAGGAAGCAAGATACCTCAAACACAGGCAAACATGTGCATAGCAACATATCCCACACCCAGCAACGTCTCTGTTGCATACACTGGATGGCGTATGTTGAAGTGTAATATCCAGAAGCAGAACCCATGCATTCGGATGTACTACACAATAGCCTCATTGTACATGTCAGTCCCACCCATGTACACCTTTGCACCCTAACCTGCTAGCATCCGTGTGCAGCTATACACCCACACACAATGTGCATACCTGAAATGTGGTAAGATGTTTGTGTTAGGCAATGCCACGCAGGCAAATACGTACCCCACATGTCACCAACCCACCGCAGGTACAGATATGTAAATGGCTGCATGTGAATGTGTCTGCAGAATGTGTACATCCCGCATGTGGTATGTACCTGTCCAAACCATATAGGTTTGCATACGACACGGTGCACATAACTGTACACATGTGGACAAGTCGGGTTGTTGGACCACCGCATCGATGATTATCTATGCAGTGAAGTCGATCACATATAGCGGAACACGTGCCTACCAAACAGGACGTCCTAACAGGGTGCTACAGGCAAAGAAGGGGAAGGTGGGACATCACATGTGGAGAGTAGCGTTGCCGGACGGACAAATACACACGGTCAAGGTAAAGGACGGAACAACATGCATATGGCCGGATGGATGTTGTTCGAAAAATATATATAGAAACACATATGAAGTGCCAGTTTACACTCTAAATACTATATAATGCATTGAATTGTACCGAAATATGGCAGTAGAACTAAGCCTGCATGTAATTGGTGAAGCTAAGCTGTAGTGTGATGGAATTCTGAACCTGGCAGTAATCAGTACAGCAGGCTTATGTCTGTCAGCATTAATTATTTGCTGGGTTACAGAACAATAAATGTATGTACATGCATAACATCACCCCTTCCCCTGAGGAGGATGGCCTTGTGAGCTCTATCGAAGATAACAGTACAACTCCTTACCAGAGAGACAAAGCAACGTATTAAGAAATTAACTGACTACTGTATCGGAACAGTCTAGGGTCCTTGAAACAGCTACAATCACAGAAGGACACTGTAATTTACAAGGTGCCTTGCAAGGCTGTGTTATTCTCATGGGAAAACATTTTAAAAGCACGACCCCAGCACCCACGTATGTATAGACTATTGTGGACCATAGTGATGGAAATGCCCTGTGACTGACCACGTCAGTAAGGTGGGCAAAAGCTGATTGTAAACACTATATAAAGAAACTGCTTACTGTATAGAGTCAGACAAAACTCTCATACTTGGACTGTATATTATTTAGCCTGCCTGTGTACACTACTAAAACCTTCTGAACCCGAGCCTCCAGTGTTATTGACTGTCACTTAGAAAAGCCTACTGATAACTACAGTCTGGTTTTAACAACTTATTTGACATTGTGATCCTTGTAATCCAGAATTCCCTTGGTAAGCTACAGGTCAGAGTGCATGGCTGGTTAGACATCTACGCAGGAGAATTTGCCTAAATGGTTCTTCTTGAATGAAAAGACCTCCGACTGAATTGTTGTGTGTAAAGAGGCTGTTTACTGTCTGATCTGTGGCTGAAAAGCGGAAAACTGGATCCCAAGAAGAAATCGTGCAGCCTTAAACAGGAGGCTCAGGTAAGGAGTGTTTGCCTCTTTGTCTCTATTGTAGATCAGGGACCAGACTACATTGTGTTTCTGTTAACAGTTGTGATAGCGGTCAAGACCTATCCAAATACTGTTAAATCTGAACATAGGTCAGGGGAACACACAGCAGAGTAAATAGTCATTGTAGACACTACAGTGGATACAGGGAAGGAGACACCACGTGGTATGAGAGAAGGGTACGAGCAGTCGTGTAGAGGATATGGGAGATTAGTGAGCAAACAGATCATGTGATCCGCGTTTGACAGGTGACGTGAAGTATATGCAATCGCAGACAGCACATAATAATGTGAAAGTTATACAAACAACAAATATGACATTTACGTATATTACACAAAATATTGTTACTGAAACATTGTAATCCCTGAAAATGTGATGCACATGTTCCAGGGTGTGACCTTTGTTCCAACTTCAAGAGGGACAGTCTTTTGGCTAAAGCCAGGTCCTGTAAACAAACTGAACAATGTATAAATGTCCTGATACATTCAGGACAAACATTTCCCAGATATCTATCAAATGGTAGCATAAAACAGTAAATTTGTATCTGAACAACAAAAAATATCATAATAAAACAGAATGGGCTAAACTGAAATAAAGAAGCAACAATTGGTCAGCCCAAAAAGTGAAATCCTGTCCTACCGTGGGTATGCATTTTCCTGAAAATCACACGTTCCGAACACTAATGTCCCACATTGTGCATTTGAAAAGGTGGCAGCCCTAAGATGTGCAGGCGACAAAACAGCGACAATTGGGTATCCGTCATGCACATAGGTGGATTGAGGTAGTGTACCGAAGGGAACAGAACACTACAAATGGCTAAGCATCATACGTACACAGAGAAGATCATAATACAGTAGTACCGATAGCCCCCCCCCCACAACCCCCTACCACCTCCGATACCACATCCAGGATATTAAGCGGGAGGGCAGGCTAGTCCCCACATGTTATCCTGTGGCAACAGAGGTAGCACAACGAACAAATGTAACAGAAGCTATTGAAACCACATCCCGAACACGTAACATACCTAGGGACACCCGAGTAAGAAGACAGTCACTAGAACAGAGTGAGGATATCTGTCAATTAATTGAAGTACCGAACCCTCATGCAGGACAGGAAGGCCAGGACCCAACCCCCGTAGCGTATAGACCGTGGACACCAGAAGATATCTGTAAAGTCACAGAGGGAATTCCCCATCTACAAAGTAATCGCTATTCACCATGCAATACCCCTGTATCTTCTGATCGGAAACCAAAAGGGGAATGGCGGATGGTACAGTATGTACAAGCTGTAAATCATGTAAGAATACTTAGGGTAGCGATGGTGCCAGACCCACACACTATATTCAATGCTATGAACACGCCACAGAAGTATCTTACCGTGGTACATATAAGCTATGCTTCCTTTGCAATACCTATACATCCACATAGTCCGTATTGCTTTGCATGTACATTCAGGGTGACAGATCCAGCCATACCCGGCTATCGCGGGGATACTGTGAAAGTACAACGATATTCCCACAGGAGATGGCTAGCTACATTCCGGTGTTAACTCCACCCGGGGCCAGTCAAGTTCTACTTTATGTGGATGATATTCTGCTTGCGGCCCCTACCCAGCAGCAATGTATGGAAGATACAATAGCATTATTGAGATATTCAGCAGAACAGGGACATAAAGTAAGCAAGCATAAATTGCAACTACAGAGAATACAGGTCAATTACCTGGCATATGTGGTATCCAAGTAGGGTAGAACATCACATGACGATAGGAAGGTAGCAATATCATAAGCACCCAAGCCAACTAACAAGAAGGGAATGAAGTCCTGTCTGGGCCGACTAACATTTGTCAAAGCTGGTTACCAAACAATGCTTTGGAATCCGCTGTATTGTTTGCCTTAATCTTTAATACACCTATGGCAGCACAACAGATACTACACTGGATTACAGTAGCAGAAACAGCGTTCTGCAGACTAGAACGATTGATAGCTTCAACAGCTGTAGTAGGTCTCCTGAATAATCATAACACATGTTGTCAGACTGTAGATTGTAAGCGGAGATATATGACGTCAGTCTTGATGCAACAGCAGGGAAGTAAGCAACGCTACATAGCGTACTGCTCATTGCAGTTGGACACTGTGGCATGGTCAGTGCCACATTGTGTACAGGCAGTTGCTGTAGCACCCATGGCAGTACAGGCCCCGGCCGTAATGTTACTAGACCACCCTCTCACTGTGAGAATGTCTCATGCAGTTGTGATCAGTCTGCTGCAAGAGAAGATAGCATTCCTGACCGGTAGACATTGTCTTGTTTGACCATACCACTGAGTCAA
>NW_025060653.1:0-5006 GCF_019279795.1 Protopterus annectens | reverse complement strand
ACAAAAACACGAAACAGTGTGGGGATGTAGTTATGCAATGCATTAGAGGCATCTCTTTAGTCAGTAGGAAATTAAAAGAAAGCAGGTTATCAGAACCAAACAAAGGGGTGCAAAGGATAAACACAGGATAGCAGCAGATTTCTTCAGCTCCACCAATCTCATAACACTGACAGGAAATAATTACTTTAAAAATTAATTTATGAAATAATTTTCTTTCTAAATACGTTTGGAATATCAGTTTCTTGAATAATATCTAAAAAAGAAAGAAAATTTCAATAATATTCCTGTCAGAAATCATTTTGGGAAAATTTTTTCCTGTCAGCTCCTCTGTTTGAAATGAGTTCCAGTAAGACAAATTCTCTGGATTCCAGCATCAAGAAAGAACTTCAGTCTCTGATATCTACAATTCAGCAACTTACTGCCAAAATGGACAAACTGGATACTAAAATTGATAACTTCATAGAAAAACTCCAAAACCAATAGGTTTGGTTCATCTTGACTTGCAACAACAGAAGACTCAGATTACAGGCATAGAAGAGACTGTAATGACATGGAGAATAGAATCCAGGAAGAAGAAATTAACATTGAGTTTTTGCTGAAGCAGAATACACATCTACAAACTAAACTTGATGACCTGGAAAATAGATCTAGGCAATAACATTAGGATTTTTGGACTGCCAGAAAATATTGAAGGTAACAATATTACTTCTTTTTAAATACTTGGCTCTAAAACTTTAGACTTACCAGAAGCATTTTCTTTTGGTATTGAGAGCCCATAGATCCATATCTAATGTTAACTCTAACAAAAATATCCTAGATCAGTTATAGTTAGATTTCTATCATCCTATGACAAAGAAATGGTACTTAAATCTGCATGGGCTAAAGCACCTGTTAAAATTAATGAGGCAACTGTGCATTTTGACAATGACTATTCTTCCTTGGTAATAACTAAAAGAAAAGTTTTCTGCCATTAATAAGAGAACTTAAAACAGCACAGTTTAAAACCTACCTTCTGTTTCCTGCCAAACTAAAAATCTTTCTACCTGATGGCCCTAGAATTTTTGAAGACTTAGACTCTGCATTGCTGTATATCAAAAAAAATAAGATTTTGGATAAAATAGAGGAAATGGAATGGGCTAGTCCTTCATTAAAGAGGTTGGCAACAGAAGCTTCGTGGAAGACTTCAGAGAAGAAAAAGAGACTAAAAAACAAATGACATGTTCTATGTTTTTTCTTTTTTTCTCTCTCTCTTTTTCTTCAATATTAATCTCTTCAAATACAGTTACTTCATCTACAGAAAGCCACAAATATTCTAACAAAGATTTAATCAAAATTATTTTCTGTGTACAAAGAACTGTTTTTGTTTCATAATTAGTCAAAATATCTGAGGAACAAACAACAAGCTATCAATCAACTTGTCTCTCTTTGCCATAAAGAGATCCAAGGTTAGTAATTTGATACACTTTTTCTTCTTCTCTCTCTTGTTTTAAATAATGTCATTCTTTATAGATTATGCATTCAGTAAGGGGTGGGGAGGGCAGAGAGAGAAGTATTATGAAAATATGATAAGTGGAATAATAACTTATTATTTTTGTAAAAGTATACATGCTGTTTAAATACTGTTGCTAATTATTTTGTCATGATTCTACTGCTTAAATATGTTTACAAATAATCGTCATGATTTAATTATAATAATTAGAACTAAAATAGAGTAAATAATATGTTATATTTATCTTTATTAATATAAACAGCAAGTAATATTTCACTGTAGATACTTTTTATAGCTTCCTTTTTATCTTTCTCTTTCTCACACTCACTTCTTATTTTCTATTCTCTTTCTTTTCTTTTCTCTCTTTCTCATTTTCTTTCATATAAGTACATTTACATGCTTTAGGTAATACTGATACAGCTATAATAAGATTTGTATAAAAATTGTATTGGGTCATAAAAATAGTTGTTTAATATATTAAAAACTGTAGGCTTAGTTTCACTGTCATAGAGACTGTAATAACTTGTAAAATACTTTGTGAAGGTTTTTCCTGTTTAGTTTCATTTGTATGCTAAATGAATGTTGTCACTTGTATTTTTAAAATTCCCCAGAATGTTAAGGGAGACAATTTGGGATGTGGGTTACCTCGAATAGTGTCCTCGAGTTGTTTTAAAAGCTTCAACACTCAGAATACACAGAGAAGCTGAATGCAGTCATTTTGACCTTTGACCCTGAATTCACACTGACACATCGCAGATTCAAGAAGAACACTCTACCAGGAAGTAGAACTGATGCAAATGCGACTCAGATGAAAATGAACTTTATAACATTTAAATGTGAGTTATTCTTTATAATTACTAACTTATTTATGTTATAATTTATAAAATATGAAGTTATAATGATTTTAAATGATCCAGTATGTCATAGTAAGCTAGTGTGATATTTTAGAAGGCATAGAAAGAAACATATATACATATGTTTTGAAAGTTTATATGACTGCAACATTTAATGTATGTAAATACTTGTGATCTAAACATATATAATATTACAATTCATCTGACTTATCTAACTGACTAACATAAAAGTCTTTATGATTTTATCTTAGAAGTAGTTGTCATTTGACATATTTTAAAGCAGCAGTTCAGATATATAAAATACAGATGGCTTTCTTCACAATGATTTAAGTATATCTGGGAATTTACATAGATATGCAGTATGATTTGTAACTATATTGAATAATATTTTATTTAACTAGCAATAATAAGTATAAGAAGAAAAGCTTTGATGCAAGTAATTTAAACTCTTTTAGAAGCTGTTAACTGCATTTCTATGACAGAAAATAGGAATATCCTAATATATGTAATGTCTGAACCATAATAGCCTAAGTTGTTGATTCTAAATGAACATAAGAACTTATTTTTACAAACTTTGAATAAATTAATATGTAGATATGCCCCCTTTTTTTTTTCTTCTTTCTCTTTCTCTCTCTCTTCTTGATTCCCAATATCAAGTTTACTTGAATGCTATTTGATTATAAATGTATTATACTAATTAGTTGTACATAGTGGTATGAATTGTTTCTAAATGTTCCCATTTGTTTATATGATGCTGATTTATCAAATGTTTAGTTTTGTCTTACTAGATAATCTAATTGAAAAAGGTTAACTTTAGTTAATAATAACTTGTATTAAATTGATAAGGTGGTAGCTGAGGTACTGCTGCTTAGGGTAGGGGGTTAACTTGAGTGGTATGTGCTACTCAAAGTTGGAGTTTTTAACTCCAGGCTGGGTGCAAGGTTTAATCCTTATATTATTTTCTTGTTTACTATTGTTTGTATATAGTTCTGACATCCACAATCATTTTATAAATGTCATTGTCACTACAAACAAAATTGAAGTTTATACAAAATCCCATAAGAGTTTCAATAAATACAGCTATATTTAAAGGTACACCTAAAGGAGGAGGTCTAACATTACTATTTGTTAATTGTTATTCTGATTATAAGTTTTAAATGTTTTAAAAATGCCAAATGACTCTCTAAAAGGAATTTCTTTAAACATTAATGGACTGAATAATCCATGTAAAAGGGCAAGCTTAATGAGATACATTAATTTACATAAGGCCAACTTAGTATTCCTTCAAGAAACACATCTCTTGAAAAAGGATATTGATAAATTAGCCACTAATAAATATACAGTATTAGTTAGTTCAGAGCACACTCAGAAAGAGGAGTGGCTATTTTATGAAATAAAAGTATGCTCATACCTAAAACTATTAAGTCTTATGAAGATGATAAAGGAATGTTTTGTATGGTTACAATACAAATTAATGGAAAGACATATACATTAATCAATGTATATTGGATACCAGGAATTGGTATTAATACAGTGAAATACCATCTTGATAAGATCATATCATTTTCTATAGGAGATATTATTTTAGCAGGTGACTTTAATTGTATCCTACATGAAAATGATACTACTACTATAGGAAAAAGGAAAATTACATCTAATGCAAAACATTTAAAGGATTTGTTAATTCATATCATTTGAATGATATTAATAATCAGATAGATCAAAATCATTACCATACACCCTTTTTTCTAACAGATACAAACTATTCAAAAATAGATATAGGGAATCTTTATTTTAAACTAGATAAATAGATTTAATTTAATTCAAAATCATTTTCATGTCCTATATATCTGATCATAATCAATTGTTTTGAATTCATGATAAAATACTCATAATGTTCACAGATCGTTGATACCAGCATACTTAACTCCACTAAAAGACTAAAGAATATATACTCTCTGTACAAAAATTTTTGTGACATAAATAATACCCTGAAGTCTCCATTGTCATGCTTCGATGCCTTAAATCATATCTATATGGGACAAAGTGCATCAGATGGTATAATAATAAAAGGAACTGGACAAGGAATTGTTAGATATTCAAAGCTAAATTAGACTTTTATAAAACATAATAATAAAGAAAATATTATGGACAAGAAAGTTATTGAAGAAATAAACAAACTAAATGAGAAATACAAAGAAATTTTAACTCAAAGTTAAAATAACTTTAGAAAATACAAGTTTTGTCTTACTCAATAAGTCCCAAATACTTACATAGACTTAAAAATAAAACAAAAGGTTGAATAACAAAACCATATCAAAGAAATTTTCTCTAAGGAAAAGAAGAATGTTTCTAGTATACCAGAAATATTAGATGAATTTAGAAATCACTTTCACAAAATTAATCATAATAACATTAACATGGAACCTAAGATAAAATAAAGAAATTTATAACTACAAACATGAATAAAAACTTAATAACAACAGATAACTATTGGATAAAAATATTTCATATACAGAGGTTGTTCACAAATAAACAAACTTAAATCAAACAAAGCACCAGGTAATGATGGTATTATACCAAGATATATAAAATCTTTCTAAAGTACATATTATTATACATAAGGTTTTATTTTGCCAAAAACCCCCTTTGGAATACAATTA
>NW_025060652.1:0-5506 GCF_019279795.1 Protopterus annectens | reverse complement strand
AAATTTGACTTTGAACAGACTTCTTGGGCTAAGAGGCTGCGAGGTATGAACGGTAGGCAAAATGAATATCCGAAAGAATAACCAGGGCATTTTGCAAGATGACCCATTGACATTTTCAATGCCACACAATTTTAAGGGAAAACTGAAGGCATTAAATTAGACCAGATCATCAGATCATCAGATGTGCATGAGCGGCCGACAGACCAAATTTAACTCGCTGCTACACTTCCAGCATAATACAATTAGTTTTAATGTCCATAAATACTGGGCAATGCGTTAGCTTAGCTGTACAAAGCGCAATCAATAAAAGCGCTTCAAGTGTTTGCATTCGCAAATGTCAGTAATGAAAACGTCCGCTCTTCTTAAAAGATACACTTTCACAAACTTTACAACTGTAGAGTTCCTTCATATGTTTATATGAAACGGATCGCTTTTGACATATGCACCTTACATGCAATAAAATGCCACACGGACAGCACAATGAACGCTGCCTGTCAGCGAAGATCCTTTAAAGGATAAACCTGTCTGGCAACCAACAATGTGTTCTGTTTTATATGAAACATGTTTTTATGAGTTGAAGTACGCAATTTTGTTAAGTTGCACCAAGCAACTTAACAAAATTGCCGGTTACTTCCAACTCATAAGGAAACAACATGTTTGTCCGTGCATACCATAAAACAGAACCGATTATAGCGATTGTGATAATATGAATTGCTGATTGGGGAGGTCATCAGTAAAAAAGAGACAGCGACACAGAACAGATTACTCACCTACCTTCCGTTCTTAATATTGCCACACAAGTAAATGTCATTAGTTTTTGCGGTTCGATTGCCTTTGCCCCTTCTGTTTAGCTAAAAACAAATTAACACATAAACAGAGAAAATTTGAATAAAAATAAAATAATTCACCAGCGAAAATATGATGTACCTACTCTATGAAGATTACAAGATACCACAAGGAGGTAAATGCAGGAAAGTGGTAAATTGAACAGCAGCGACCTGGGAACACAAAGTTTAAGCAGAGTTGAGATTAGGATGCAAAACACCATTGCAACCTAAGATATACAGGATGTCTCCAGCTATATGATACTGTGGGTGGGATTTGGGATGACGCTGTGAAATGGGTGTTGCTTTTTTTTTATTTAGAGTGGACCCGAATTTTACATGGTCCTGGGTTCAAATCCAGTGGTGTGTAGCATTTAAAATACAAGTATGTGTACATCACCAATGTGAATTCTGGAATGAATGACTGTGTCAACTATTTACCCAATGCATTTCAGATGGAATGTCTGCTGTTCAATGATGGAAGTCAAAGTCCTGCAGATAGGAACACAGTTAACATATCCCTACTGCAACATTAGAAAGTTCATAGAGTGTCAGGTCATGCATTACTATGCATTCACAGAGGATTTTAAGTTATTTAATATAAAGGAGGCCCAATAATATCAGACTGCAGCACACAATCATTCGCTACTGATATTACAGATAAAAACAGCTGCACAACTAATATACACATATGGAGGTTGTGCTAGCAACAAGGATTGCCAGCACACATGTTCCAGACTACCATAACATAACACATGGCTTGCAGTTGTCCAAATGGTTGACATAATGGTAAATCTACCCCCTATGTTGTTCAAGGACACAACAAACATGTTGCCTTTTACTCTATGAATGATACCTTTGGATATCATACTTTAAACACATACCTCAATAACCTGTGGAATGGGTTCCCTCACTCAGGCTCTGACTGTACACCAGGGCTGTCACCGGTCACTCCTTTACTCATACGTGTTGTTGTCTTCCACATTCTGCAGCCTTTCTCACTATGCTTTTTGCTTGCAGCAGCAGCTGCAGCCTGTAGCACACACATATGTATATGTAATAAGTATCTACTACAAACATCCTCTCTGTACTGATGTAGTATTTCTACCAAGCATTTCCAACCCATCATATGAGAAAGGGGATAGATTCTACATTGAGGCTTTATATCTCCTTCAATAGCTGCATGGGATTGCCTGATTCTACTACAAATCAGCTGTGTATGCTTCAGTTAGCACTACTCAACCACATATTGGCTCGGAGGCAATCACCTGCTAATGAAAACCATCTTGAAAAGGCAAACTCCTAGACAGGGAAACCATTGTGCATGAAAGTTGCTTTCTATGGTGAACTCGTTGTCACAACATGTGTATATCTGTATCTTTCAAAAGAGGAGTATTGTATTCCATCAGTTATGTAAACATTTTGTTTTCAGCATGAGACATGTTTAATATACTTTGGGGAATGTGGATTACATCACTAAGCCTTTCTTAGAACTGTATCAGTGACATGCCATTGATCTGCAGCTGTGTAACACCAACAGAGGATGTAGACTACAATAAGGGTTTACTGGTGTCTGTTAACTAGGGACACAGGCCTCCTGGATACTGCCTTTGTTTGCAGTTGTAATACTACACAGCTATGTTTTGGCATTGTACTATAGACGTATGTTATGGGGGAAACTTTTCTTCTATGAATTCCTGTGCTGGGTGTATGATCATATGTGACTATCTGTCATGGCATAAGCAGGTGTAGTTCACTATTGCCACTGTCCTAGTTGCCTGCACACCCTTTACATGACTGCCACACTGTTGCATATGAGATGTGTAATCAAGTGGGCAATACTGATAGCCTTCCTTAATTGCTGTATCTGTACATACTATACACCATGTATATTATCCTGATATGTCTTCCCATTATTTTCTGTTTCAGGTGACAACATGCACCCCAGACATCGCCCACCTTTTGCTGAGGTGGAAAATTACCTCATAAATGAGTTATTATGACAACACTACCAAGTCCTGCTGTCTAGAAGGAGAACAAATAGTAGGAGTGGCATGCTTTGTGGGATGAACTGGTCCATAACATAAATGTTGTAAAAACAGAATCACACACATGAGCAGGTGTGATACCATGCTACAGACATGATCCATTCAGCACACAGAAGGGCAGCGGATGTGGCCAGGTATCTTTAGGTCACTGGTGGTGGGTCTGCAGCAGAGCAACCTCTGTCAGCCACTGAGGAATTCCTGGTGAAACTTGCTCCACAGGACAGCTCCCAGGCTTCCATCATACCATATGTTGTGGATGTGGGTGCCATCATTTCCACCCAAGAGGAGCATCCAGGTATGTTTAGTTGAATAAGTATCAGAATACTGTAGCATGTAGCATGTCAGGCTATGCATAGTTTTATGTGGTTGTCAGGTGTTTTATGGGTGGAGTAAGTTACCTGCAGTTTTATGCTCATGCAGAGATTGTGACCCACATACCTGTTATCATAATAGCTACTGTAACTGGGGGATATTTGGATGTAGAATCAGTGTTATACAGTAATGTGGTGTTGTTTACATCACCTCTCCCTTAATTGCTTTTCAGGACCATCAGGAATAGGAAGAGGCTGTGCCTCTGCCGCTAGTAAGCACAAAATATGTTTGTCACACATGTAGATTTACTTCAAAGTATTAGATAAAGTGTCATCCCAGGCCTGCTGGCTGGATACATGTACTGTCTGCATGATTGAAAAATGTGGAGATATGTTCTGACTGTTCAGTCTGTGGTCATACCTAGGCTTTGTGGGTGTTACCACAGTGACTGAGTTCACAGTATTGACAAGACTTATCAGATAGCCATACTTGTAAGCTGGTCAGAGTTCTGCAGAATGTCAGCAGTGTACATAATTTATGTATTGCTCATGAGAGTCCAGTTTAAAGAGCTGTTATCCTGAAATATTTTCAAATGTGGGTTAGAAAGCAATGATCTCAGGTCTTACTATCTCAGATTGTGGGTTGTAAAAGTCTGTAATAGAAACAGCAGTGTATACAGCTTAATATGTATTGAAATATAATACCCCAAAGCATAGTAGTGCAGGTAGTAATGTGATACTTTCCACTTTATATCACAGGTGACCTCTGGGGTTGGTCTTTGTCCACTTCACAACCCACAGTCAGTGTCTCTTCAGACTCTCATGATGATGGTGGCCAAAGTGAGGCACAGCTGGGGGTTGCAGGGGTTGAATCTGTCACAGAGGTTTACATCCCTCATTCGCCCTCATTATCACCATACACAGTCAGTATGCCTACTCACACCCAGTCCCCTGAGGCCACAGATATTTGACAGTCAGAGGGTGTGGACATTGAACAGGGAAGTGTGACT
Organism: Protopterus annectens; assembly: GCF_019279795.1. Taxonomy (NCBI): domain Eukaryota; kingdom Metazoa; phylum Chordata; order Ceratodontiformes; family Protopteridae; genus Protopterus; species Protopterus annectens. Next base: position 1,313 of record NW_025060652.1, on the reverse strand, counting down.
ACTGTGGCTACAGTGAGTGTTGACACTGCCTATAGCCAAACATTTGGCAAGGGTCCACAAATGCGGATTGATAGGGGTGTTCATAGGAGGTGTACCATACATCCACTACCTGTTGCAAGTGTCTCATCGTGTGTCATTCCGCGTATGTTTAGAGCTGTCATGGAAGCACAGGCACATTCCAAAAGGATCTGCAGATGAATGCTCAGGGTTATGGAAGCAGCACAGTCTGACATTCATGATTACCACTACCGCGTTGCTGATACCCTGGATTGGTTGACTGATGCAGTGGAAAGATGTTGGTCTGAGACAGATTGCACACTATCTGCCTTGGAATGCACATTGACTGTGCTGGAAAGTCTGGTTGGAGTTGAGTGTTGGAGTCGTGGACACTGGTCAGTAACTACATCTGCTGAGAGCCCATGTGACTGTGCACAATCATGGTCCCATAGTGGCAATACATTGAGTGCTCCAGAAGGGAGTGTGCTGTCCACATCAAGGCATGGCAGGCCATGGGCTCACGGTCCTGGCTGGTCTCATGGAGAACATGGTCCCAACAGACTGCAGTCACCTTCAGATAGTAGCCCAGCATCTGGCCTTGGGCAGAGAGGTACCAGTGCAACTACTGGCAGAGCCAGTTCTCATGTTTGGGGGTGGAGATGATGAACTGTCAGCTATACCATGCATGGCCAAAAGCTGGCATACATATATTCACATATTGCTAGCACTGAGCTTGCCTGTGTTCATGCAGGCACTAACACACCACTGTCACACTCAGGTCACCTACAGACACACACGCTACATTTACATGGTCTGTATTGCCTGGTCCCCTTTCTGCCTCACATACATTCTTGCTAATGTATTCGGTCAGTGGAGGTCTCCTACACCTCATACAATACCTTGTGCAAGTGATCACTAACTGGCTCACTGATAGCACTGATCATGAAGTCAGAATAGGGGATCCACCACCAGTAGTAGAGCTGTAACCATTGGTGTTCCACAAGGTTCAGTCCTGGGTCCTCTAAGGTTTGGAATCCATGTATCCAATGTATAAACACAAACTGAATGTCTGTGGCTGACAAAATTTGCTGATGCCTGCAAACTGGGAGCAGTCATAGACTCTCCAAATTATGTCAACATTCTACAACAGGGCTATACATGACCAAATGATTGTTGACACAATCATGGCATTAAAGTCCATCCTAATATATGTACTATCATCCCTTTCAGTACCAGCAATGTCCCTGCTATGTTGCACATCAATAGCAACACATTAAGTACATGTTCAGGGGTGAGAGATATGGGCACACAGGCTT
>NW_025060651.1:0-4941 GCF_019279795.1 Protopterus annectens | reverse complement strand
AGTTTTTCCCCCTTCTTGTTTTTTTTTAAACTTTTAACCATTTGGGGCTACCCTGCCCCGGGCTTCTTGTTCTTTATCTGAAAAGAGTTTAACTGAAAAACAGTCTTATTGGTTAACAATCTTTTCATGTAATTGGCTAATGAGCCATCACCTCCGCTCTGCAGGCATAAGACCCCACTGTGGCACATAATATCCCCTTAAACAAAAAGGGGTCAAGCCCTTTACTTTTGGAACTGTTCTCATGCTCAGCAATGCTAGAGGTAAACAGCAAATCCAATTCTTCTGAGTCTCACTCATCAACTTCCTTAATTTTTTTTTCAAAATCCCATTGTACCTCTCCCCCAGTCCTGCTGACTGTGGGTGGAAAGAAATGATTCCTCAAAAATCCCAAAAATCTCCCAAGTTGCTGAATTGTCTGATTGACAAAATGTGTCCCATTGTCACTATAGATTTTTTCCCGGGTATGCCAAATCTGGGAAATTTTTCCTTTACTAGGGCCTTTGCCACTGTTGCTGCATCCGGATTCCTGGTTGGAAAAGCTTCTACCCATTTTGAAAACATATCTATGATCACTAAACAGTATTTTTTCCTTCACATTTATTCTCTATGAATCCATACAAATAGTATGGAAGGATATGGTGGTGTAGGAAACTCCTTGCTTAGTTTGAATGCTCCTGTGCATATGTTTATGCAAATATGACATGCTGCCTTTTTGTGTGTAGTTAAATCCATGTCTCGCATATTCTGTTAACTAACTGTACCATCCCCCCTGTTGACACATGGCTCTCCCCATGGCTCAACAAAGCCATATCTAAATAAATTAGATGGTAATATCGGCTTTCTCTTTTGGAGATGTACAATCCGTCTTCAAGGATTGCCCCTCGTCTTACCCACTTCTGTTTTTCTGCTGTTGTAGTTAATGTTTGCATTGTTTTTAACATTTCTAAATGTAAAATCTCAGAGGGTTGTAATTCCTCATTCAAAAGTAAAGTTTCTGAGTCTGAGGCTGCTTGTTTGCAGCTGCATCAGCTCGCATTACCTTTTTAAATCTTATCCTGTTGCTTTGTATGAGCTGCACATTTACAAATAGCTACTTTAGTAGGTAACTGAATGGAATCTAATAAATTCAAGATTAGTTGCCCTGATTAATCGGTTTACCAGTGGATGTTATCATTCCCCCATTCTTCCACTGGCAAAAAAATGCACTGTGGAGAAAGCATACTGACTGTCAGTATATATGTTCCCCATCTGTCTTTTCTAAAGTGCAAGCCGTGTCAAAGCTATCAATTCTGCTGCTTGAGCAGACAAGTTAGCTGCAGGGGTTGGGCTTCTACAATCCCAACATCAGTAACTACTGCATAACCTACTAGGTTCTTTCCTGTAGGACCCTTCCTACATGATCCGTCCACATAAAATGTCACCTCTGCATCAGCAAGGGTATATCAGTAAGATCCTGTCTAGGTAAAGTTATTTGTTCCATTTCCTGTAGGCAACTATGGGTGTGCCATCCACAGGAGTCGGAAGTAACGTTGATGGATTTAATGTGTACGTTCAATCACCATATGAGGTTGACTCAGCAGTATGGTCATACAAGAAAGATGTCTAGGGAGCAAAATGAAATTTTTTCTTGCAGTAAAATTATCGCAACTGCATGAGGCACCCTCAACGTGAGAGGGTGGAATAATACCATTGAGGCCGAAGCCTGACTCCCTGGCACTGAAACCCTGTTACACAATGTGGCAATGACCGTGCCACTGGGTCCACTGTGATGAATAGTAAGCTATGGGGTTGCTTATTTCCATGCTGTTTCAAGACTGCCCATATATCCCTGCTTACAATCTACAGTCTAAAAAAATCTCTTATGGAAATTTTCCCCAAAACTGATGATGAAGCTATCAATCGTTTTAGCCTGAAAAGGCTGCTTCTGCCACTGGAGTCCAATGTAATATATCTTGTGCTGCCATAGGTGTTTTAAATATTAAATCAGCCAATGGACCCGACCAAAGCATAGTTTGGTTCCAATTTTGACAAAATTAGTTGTCCCCAGGAAGGACATCATTTCCTTTTGGTAGTTGGTTAGGTGCTTGTTTGCTGTTTCTATTTTAAATGTTCTACCCCTTGGATATCACATATCCCAGGTACTTGACCTGTTTTTCCAAAGTTGCAATTTATGCTTGTTTACTTTATGTCCCTGTTCTGCTAAAATTCAATAATGCTATATCTTCCCTACATTGCTGCTGGGTAGGGGCGCAAGCAGGATGTCATCCACATAAAGTAGAACTTGACTGCCCCTGGTGGAGTAAATCCCCCAGGTTGCTAGCCATCTCCGGGCAATATTGTTGGACTTTCACAGTATCCCTGTGGTAAGTATAGGTGTATCTGTTACCCTGAAATGTAAAAGCCAACCAATACTGACTATCTGGATGTATAGGTATTGAAAAGAAAGCATTGCTTATACCCACCACGGAAAATACTTCTGTTGTGGCTTTAAATCATTCAAAAAGTGTGGATCGGCACCGTAGGTGCCTAGGTATTATTGCATCATTTACAGCTTGTAAATCCTGTACCATCCGCCATTCCCGTTTGTTTTCCCTAACAGGAAATAGAGGGTATTACATGGTGAATCAAAGATTCTACCAGTACTCCTTTTTAAGTAATGCTGCTATTATAGGTTTAAATTTCCCCTGCTCTGCATTTTTTCTCAAAGGGTATTGTTTTTCTGTGGTCTAAATGCTGACTTGGTGTGATAGTTACTGGACCTGCTGCCCAATAAGCCCTACATCTGATTTCCTGTTGACCAAAGGGTGCTTGGTATATCACACAAGGCTTTTCTCTTCTTCTAGTAAGAACATCATCAGCTGTCTTCACTTTGTGTAAGTGTACAGCTGGCGTGTTTCTTAACCAATTCATTTTTTGCTTTTGTATTCCTTGTTCTGACAACTCTAAGTTGGTTTGCCTTTCCCATCTTGTCACTTTTTCACCTAGGTCTACCCATCTGGCATTCTTATGTTTGGTTAAACTGACATGGGTAGCCAGTGGGGTTTTTACAGTCCCCTGAATTCCTGAGGTAATGAACAACTCACCACACTATTACCCTCAGTATCCCAGTACAGGGTTCGTAATACTAACCTATTTGCAGGATTTTTGAACAATTTTCCCCCATATCCTTATCAGGTCCTGGTGTACTACAATAGTACAGATACAATGTAACAAATGCTGTTGATCGATGTGAAGGGAGGGTACCTTACTGATGGCTACGTTCATCAGTTCTTGGGACTGCCCCCGGACCAGTTAACTAGGTCCTGGCTGTACCAATAGTAGGCTTCACCCCTTTGCATCACAAAAGTATCCATTTGTCTTTGTGCCTCCATACCCTTCATGGAGGAACTACTGCTATGCCAAAAGCTGCATAAGGTCTCTTCCCAGTAAATTCACTGGACATTTGGGAGAAAGTACTATTTTACTTTTCTGGGTCATACCTGAAACAGGGTCAGTTATTGCTATATCATGGGAAAGTGGTTCCCTGTATAGCTGTCCTTGCTGCTTTCACTAATATGTAATCAGGTGATTCAGAGTGGTCCGGGAACTTTGAAGGATGTATCAAAGTCCGGGTGCTCCTGAATCACAAAAAACCCCACCCTTTTCCCCCCACCAGAAGTGTAACTTCCGTTTTGTGTCCAAATAGAGCTCAAGCTCAATAAGGCTAAATCCAAAACTTCACTTTCCTCATATCTACTTGCACTTCCTCTATTCCTACTACTGTTTTACATTTTCTCCCCGCCCATTACTTCTCCTGATGATTTTTGAACTTATGAAACATATAGTCAATCTTTATCACTCCTATCCTTCCCTTCTGTAGTTTTTTTTGATCTGCAATCCCTTGCTAAATGTCCCTTCTTCCCCTTGAAGCACTCACCTTTTCTTTCTTTCCTCAAAACCTCTGAGTCTCTATCAGAGGGTTATTGCTCTGGGTTTTTTTCCCTTTTACCTGACTGCACTACAAAGACTTCTGCTCCGTCTTCAGCTGTGAAGACCTGTGTCTTTTCTTCTTACTGTTAAAGTGTCTTTCAGCATGCCTAGCATACTCCAGTAAGGCCTGTAGCCTACTGTTTGATGATCTATCATATGCTTTGTAATAAAGCTACTGATAGGGCAATGCAACCTTTCAAAAAAGCATTTTTTAATTGTTGTTCATATGAGCTATCATTTTCTGATTTTCGGAATAGGCATACCCTATGGTTATTAAAACATTCTAAAATCTACCAAAATACCCATCACAGTTTCATTATCTTTTTGTATGCCATTATTTCAGGTCCAATCTGCTCTAGGTTTCCATTTTTCAGTAATTCGGTCCGTAAGACCTTTTTAAACCCAGTGTCTAACTCCCCACTATGTAGGAGGGTTTAAGGGCCCCAGATTTCCCGGTGCCACAAACCATGTGCCATCTGGGCCTATAATTTGTCTAATAACTTTCTACTTCTTCCCATTTAAGTGGTAACTCAATCCCTACCTTGTAAATCTTGTATAAACTTTTCATGATTAAATTTTGGATGGGGAATCCCCCTGTAGCCTTCCCGGGTATCTTCCGGTGTCCATGGTCTATACACTAAGAGGGTTGGGTTCTGGCCTTCCTGTCCTGCCTGAGGGTTCGGTACTTCAATTAATGGAAATTTTCCCCACTCTCTTCTAGTGAATCCTCAATTGAGTGTCCCTAAGTGTTTTACGTGTTCGGGATCTAGTCTCAATAGGTTCTCTTATAAATGGTTGTTTTGCCCTGTTGCCTCAGGATAACGTGGGGGGGCCGCCTGTCCTCCCCCTTCATATCCTGGGTAAGTTCGGTGGTGGAGGGGGGGGGCCGTCCTACTACTTATTATTATCTTCTTTATCTAAGAAAATTTTAATTTTTGGCTTTCCCATTTTTTAAACCCTTTTTTTTTTCCT
>NW_025060650.1:0-5242 GCF_019279795.1 Protopterus annectens | reverse complement strand
AAAGGTTAAATTGGGGGGGGGGAATTTTTCGCTATGTTGACTTTGTTTCACATAGAGACAGTGTCAACATTGGTAACGGACATCTCGCAGTACGCCCGCACACGCTGGTGCCGTATGTCTGCGTTTGGGCGGACAGGCATTATGCTGTGCCATTATGTCTGGGAATATATGGTTTCTTTCCATAGATGATATGGCATACTAGCAATGACCCGTGTCTGGGTGTGGGTACTGCTGTATTTACCCACGAAAGAGCCTAGGTCAAGTGGTGCCCTAGGCAAAAGGACTCCATGGTGCCCCACCACATCACCCGCTACCCCATCCTGGTCTACCTACACCAAATAAATACTGGAAAGTGCCCTAGTAGAGCGTGCCCTAGCGTTGCCTAGTTGGCCTATGCCTAAGGCGGCTATGTGTGGTCCCTCGGCATGCCAAGCACCACGCCTGCCGTGGGTATATCTAGCATTACACATCTGGGCGTGGTTTATTGCTATGATGTTCCATGTGAGGACACGTGTGTTTGGACAACCTACAATAGCTTCTGCTATTGGCATACAATGCTGTGGGTGGTGCCGGTTACCATACATATGCCTTTCTCAAAAGCCGACTTCACACTTCTAAACACTAGTGTGGTCTCCTTTAAGGCCCCTGAGCCAGTGGTAAACATTACTCAAACCGCTGATTCACTTACATATGCCTTCTACCAGCACCTACAGGACTGCATGGATCAGGCAATCCCATACAAAACTGAGACTCTTTGTACCAAAGCCAAGCATCCAGTCTGGTGGACCCCGGCCATAAACAAGCTCTACAACGAAAGGAGGAAGCTACTACAAGATAGAGCAGAATCCTTGTAAGGTAAGACACCCTTGCTCATTATATGTGAAGAACTACAAGCTCTCATGAAATCATCCAGGGCAAATTCGACAGCTAAATCACCAAGGACTCGACAGACAATCATAAGGCCTTCTTTAGCTATGTTAGACACCTGGGAGGACACTCCCAGATATGCTCAGACTGGGTTCAGAATGATGTGAAGATTACTGAACCTACACACATTGCCAACATACTGGCTGACAGGTTCGGTGCAAACTTCTCCCCCCCCCCACATGGAGAGATATCTATACCAGAGTATTGTAGCCCCCCGAACATCCGCAACGCACAGGTGGGAAATGCTCTCCAAGGCAGTAAACACAGCATCCATGGGACCAGATGGTGTCCCAGCTGTGTACTCCACGAACTCAATGAGGAATTAAACCCACAGTTAGGACAGCTGTTTAATCTTAGCCTCACCTCAGGAACGCACCCAAGTAGTGGCGCAAGGCGACTGTAGTCCCACTTCACAGGGCGTGCCTCCACTGACCCTGGTAATTACCGTCCCATTAGCTTGACAAGCCTTATCTGCAAAGCCATGGAGAAGGATCATAATGGAACTCATAGATAAAGACATAGGGGACTTGCATACTTTGGATCCAACCCAGTTTGGCTTGGTCAAAGGCAGATCATGCCTTTTAAACTTGTTTGACTTTTTAGGAACAGTCACCAAGGCCATTGATGAGGGTAAAGCAGTCCATACAGCCTACCTCGACCTGGCAAAGGCCTTCGACACAATACCCCCCTCAGGTATCATTGATAAACTCATCAGCTTGAATGTAAACCCATACATTGCAGGTTGGGTTTCAAACTAGCTGAGTGACGGAACCCACACGGTCAGAGTTGCTGGCGCCATGTCAGACTCACAGCCGGTCACAGGTGGTGTCCCACAGGGCTCAGTCCTGGGTCCACTCTTTTTCGGCATCTACATTTCCAAAGTACAAGCAAACACAGGGGGGTTATGGCTGACAATGTTTGCAGATGACTGCAAACTGGGTGCCATAGTCGGAAACACATCTGACACAGATATCCTTCAGAAGGGCCTCACAGATATGGATAACTGGTGCCAGAGACATGGCCTACAGCTAAATGCCAGGAAATGCATAGTCATACCCTTCGGGAAGAACAAGGTTACCCCTAGCTACCATATAGGTGGCAATCCACTGAGCACAGAGGGAGTTACCAGGGATCTGGGGACCCCGGTTGTCAGTAACCGTTCGTTCGACACACACATTGCTAAAGTAGTTAGGTAGACCTTCTACATTGCCCACCTGATCATGAGGGATTCACATCTAGATCAGGGAGGTCATCGCCCCTGTACTCATCACTCATTAGACCTATGATTGAGTACAATGCCCCATTCGAATGTATCTGACCCGACACCTGCAGCAGCTGGAAGGCCCCAACAGTTCATCGCCAAACGGATGCAGGGTCTCAGGAATATGTGTTATGCTGCCCGACTGAAAGGACCCCGCTCTATTCAGTCACATACCACTTGCTCAGAGGTGACCTGTGCCTGACATACAAGGCTATGTCGAACCCAGATTTGATGACTATGCTTCACCTAAAGAATCTAGATCCCTCAGAACCACAAGGGCAGGTGACTTAAACCTTGACACGGTCATTAACAGAACGTGCTGGAGGACAGATTCATCACCCAGACACTCACTATGCTGTGGAACAACATCCCAGTACATGTGAGGCAGAGCACCGCTGGCCTTGTTCAAGAGGATCTTGACCAATGGATGGGAGATTGCAGATATACCCCAGGGATTACTTCAGTGTCACTGCTTGACAGAGGTACAGCAATATAATAGGCATAGTTTTCTTCAAACTGAAGGGGTGAAAGGCAACATAACTATGGGCTAGGCTTATAGATGCCCTTGGGATAGCCTACTATGAACCTATGAACCTATGAACCTATGTTCATAGTTTGTCCCATTCACACTTGTCTATCCCCTGTCCTCATTCGATGGATATTTCTGTGGCACATGATTGAACTATGTATTACCTGCAGGTATGTTTTACAGTGCACATATGTCACGGTTGATTATAGTGTATCTGTGTACCTACCTCTGTGATACTGAGGACTACCACACATGCATCATAGCATTACATGCATATGTCCATACTATTTTTCCCTTGGCCTGTGGGGGTGGCAACGGTTACATGTGTCCCTGTTTGTGCACGCATCATGGTGGTCTTTGACCGCCCATTGCTATCGTGGGATGGACGGTAGTGTTGGTGTGTTTTTGGGGTTGTGTTTCCACTGCCGATCGCCCGTGGGGGTGGGGTTGGCACATGTTCCTCTTTGCAGGGGGCCCCATCCTGGACATTTGTGTCATGCGTCGACACTTGGCACATGCCATATGTCCTGTGATATTCCCACAGTCATGTATGCCTTCCTGCATTACTACTGCGTGTTACTGGCAGTTTGTATCTGGTACGCATGGCTATTATGTTGGATAGCTTAGCCTATTCCCATGATATGACATACCCATTCATCCAGGCATATACGTGTTATTCAATCCTTTGCATTGGCGGGTGTTTGGCCATCCGCACCACTATTATCTACGTGTGATGTCCCACCTTCACCTTCTGTGCATGTGGCACCTGTTGGGGTGTCCTGCTTGGTGGATGTTCCCTATGTGTTGTGTTTGACATGTCTGCATAGCTAATCATTGGTACGGTGGCTGCACATACTGCTTTGTCCAGATGTGTACAGTTATGGACACCGTGGCTGTGAACGCCTATGGGGTTTCGACAGGTCCATACCACATGCGGATGTACATTCTGCCAACACATTCACATGCAGCCATTTGGATATCAGTACCTGAGGTGGGATGTTGACATGTGGGGTACATATTTGCACGGCACTGCCTAGGACAATACTTCATACTACATTTGAGGTATACCCACTGTGTAGGTGTGCAGCTGCGCAAGGCTGCTAGCTGGGTTGGGTGGACGGTCGCATATGGGTGCGGGTTACGTGCTATGACGGGCTGTTGTGTATTACATTTGCATGCATGGGTTCTGCTTCTGGATATTGCGCTTGCATACGCCCCTATGTGTATGCGATGGGCACATTGCTGGGTGTAGTACATGTTGCTATGCACATGTTTGTCTGTGTTTAGGGTATCTGGTTTCCTTCTGGTTGTTATATAGACACGGCTGCCCGGTTGTGTACTCTCACTACTGCTGGTGACCATGCCCATGGGGCTACTTGTGTAGGTGCGCGCTGACATGCTGCGGTACACCTTCACTGGGTATGCCCACTGACAGTGCATTGCGTGACGGACACGGTATTACGCGTATCCTTTGTTCCTTGGACGGGTACAATTTGGACTTCGTGGGTTAATGTTTGGTTCTCTGTTTTGTGTAAACGGGTACTATGTTGCATACTCTGCGTATGTTTCATTATCCACGGACACTGGCTGGTGCGGTTACTATTGCAGGCGGCCTGTGACAGTCAGCACTTTAGGTTGCTCCTCCCGGCTTGGCCACCCACGGGCACATCCTACTTGAGCTCGCGACGCGCCTCTGCACGGGTTGTGGTGCGGCGCACTCATTACTATGCATGTGGCACGCTACCGATTATACACTGCACTGCCGGCGCACGCCTTACACCAGCCTTGTGCCGAGCTTCATGAATCCGGGGGTATATGTATTAATACAGTTGCAAAAACTGCAATTAAAACAAGGTTTTGTACCCTTTTTTTGCATTTTTATACAATCACCTTTCCTTTTTAAATCCTTATAACAAAAAAGTTGTTTCAAGTTCCACTCTCTTTTATAGGTAAAACATAATTTTTCACCAACAGTCTTCAGATCAGGATTAGATCTAGGTATTGCCCAATTTTTATATTTCATAACATATCTGATCTTGCATATATTCTTATTACTGTCACAAATATTATTATTTTTTTAGCATATAAAGATAGCTTACCTATGGTATCTTGTAGCTGTCTCACTTCAGATTTATTAAGCACATTGTCTTTATAGCCCCGTAGTCTAAAGTCACATGACATATTTTCAATTTCATCATAAAACAAACTTTCAGAAGTATTTAACCTACTTGCTCAAAGAAATTCACTTTTTACAACACTATTAAATATATGAGTGAGGGATGCGTATTTTCTGAGTGAAGATAATGAACAGCTTGTACATATTGTTTAAAAATCGTATCCAATTCCATATCATGTATAGGTACTGTGACATCTAAAAAAAATCAGTTTTCTCATGTGAATATGTCTTATCAACTTTAACGAAAAGGAAACAAATACTATCCTGAAGGGTTTGTATAAAAGTTCAAAACTCATCAGTTGTCCCAGTCCACTCAAAAAAACATGCTATCAACAAATCTTTTAAAAAG
>NW_025060649.1:0-5622 GCF_019279795.1 Protopterus annectens | reverse complement strand
ACAGCAAACATCAGATGTATACAGGTGGACACAAGCAAACATCAGACATGTGTACAGGTGGACAAGAGCAAACATTAGACATGTATACAGGTGGGGAAAAACTTTTTAAAAAACCCAAAAAACAAAATGTATGGGGGCACAAGCAAACATCAGACATGTATACAAATGGACATGAACAAACAGACGTGTACAGGTGGACATGAGCAAACATCAGACATGTATATAGGCGGAATCAAGCAAACATCAGACATGTATACAGGTGGACACAAGCAAACATCAGACATGTATACAGGTGGACACGTGCAATCAAAGTATACAGGTGGACACAAGCAAACATCAGACATGTGTACAGGTGGACAAGAGCAAACATTAGACATGTATACAGGTGGACATGAGCAAACAGATGTATACAGGTGGACACAAGCAAACATCAGACATGTATACAGGTGGGCACGAGCAAACATCAGACATGTATACAGATGGACATGAACAAACAGACGTGTACAGGTGGACATGAGCAAACATCAGACATGTATACAGGTGGACACAAGCAAACATCAGACATGTATACAGGTGGACACGAGCAAACATCAGACATGTATACAGGTGGAAGAAAACAAAAAAGGAGCGTAATACCATAAACATAAAACTGGAACTTTAATACAACAAAAACAAGAACAGGATAAGCGCTTTCAGCATGTGCCTTCCTCGGATCTTGAAAACAATTCCTACATGCAACTATTTAAGAACCAGCTAACCAATCTAGTTAAAAGGCAATTAAGCAATTAAAAAATGAGGCAATAAAACGTAGCAACACTTACTCCCCATTTGCATAGTGCACTAACAAAAACATGTTTTAAAATAACTTAGATCCAAGCTTAGAACAATGTGTTAATGACAATCAGCATAGCATATTAAAACTTATAGTAAATAAATAAAACACTGCTGTCATAACTATTACACAGCTTGTAAAGCTGTTAAAACTCGGAGCTCGTAATGTTACTATATCAGGTTCACAACCATAATATTAAAGAAGCAACTGTCACAGCCTAATATACAACAAACATATAGCTATTGCCATCGCATAAAAGTCTGATGAACACTCAGAATTCATACTATGAACAAAATAGACACAAAACTCACCCATTAATAGAAGAATACACTATGACTCCAAACTTAAAAGATGTCATGTTCACATCTCTGAAAGAAATGAAAGCATGCACAAACACCTATTCTATAGAAAGTGTACAGAAGGAATATTACAAAGTTGACATCTGTAACAAAGACGGATAGGAACTAAAAAATAAAAAAATATATATAATAAAATAATATATATAATGAGCTTCCTTAATGGCAAAAAGTCAATCTTCATTCCTTCAGGAACGGTTTAAGTGGAACAACACCATTAAGTCCTGGGAAACAATCAGCCCTTAAGTCCATTATCCATTTAGATTCTTCCATTTCCATTTGATTTGTTACATCCCCTTCTCTTATAGTTGGATGAACCATTGCAAGGACCATAAATCTAAATGTATGGGTGGCATTATGTCTAATATGAGCATACAACGCATTCGTAACAACCTTAATGCACATATCAGATTGGTGCTTAAAGATTCTTTCTTTTGGCATCCTATTCATTTTGCCCACATAGAAACATGGGCAAAAAGTACAGGTAGCAGCATATACCACATTCTTACTATTACAGTTGGCATTTCCAAGAAACTGGTATGTCCTTCCTGTAACTGGATGTGTAAAAACATTACTGCTATTGATAACAGTACAGGCTTTACAACTGCCACATTTCCGTGTGCCAGAATGTGTATGTTCATTCCTTTTGTCTTTGTAGCTTTTATTGCAAAGCAACCTCTTTAGATTTTTCTTGTTCTTAAAACTAAAATGAGGTGTGGTCTCTACTATTTATTTTAATCTATTGTCTGATGTTACCACAGGCCAGTATTTTTTGATTATTCCACATTTTGTAGAATTATCACTACTGTAAGTAAGGCTGACCCTCGTGGTCCCCTACCCTACATTAGGACATATTCTATCGTCTTTCATCACTTCACTTGTCATTCCATTGATATACTGTTGAGACACCCTTATTCTTTCTCAGATCTCTTGCATGATCTGTTGTTATTCCTTCTCTGACTGGCCTATAACCATGATCCTTGAAACCTTGTAACAGTTTATTGCTTTCCATGAGAAAGGTATAATTCTGAGTATAAAGCTTGGACACTCAAGTGACTTGGTTGTCAATCACATTCCGGAAAATATGCCTTGGGTGCATACTGGAAAAATGCACCATATGGTTCTTCCACATAGGTTTCCGATACAGCATAGTATTTATCCCTTCAACAGGATCCAATAGGATCTTGACATCCAGAAATTCAATGTCTGTTCTGGACATCTTAACATCAAATTTTAGAAACAAAGTAGTCTGTGTTAAAAAATCCACAAAATTTTGGACTTCTTCCTCACTTCCAGCCCATAGAATCATAATGCCATCCACAAATCTATTATAGGGGAGCACATTCCCTTTCCATTGGAAGTTTACATTCAGTGCCCATAGCTCTTCCCACCAGGCCAACATGAGATTAGCATAGCTATTCATGAAGGGGGTACCCATAGCTACCCCCCCACTTCTGCCAGTAGTAGCTATCTCCATAAACAAATAAATTGTTCTCTAGCACCAGTTCCAATAGGCTGCAGACAACATAAGAGTCTAATTTCCTTTTTCTATACAAATCACTTATGGCTTCAGCACCATATGAGTTAGGAATTGATGTAAACAAACTATGAACATCCATAGTGACTAATAAGAAATGGGAGAAGTCATAGATGTTAGTAGTGGCTTCCTGTAAATGCTGTAGGAACTGTGCCATATCTTTCACTATGTTCTTGTAATCACTCAATAGCTTTTTCAGCTCATTTTCGAAAAAGACTGAAAAGGGTTCCATTGACCATCCTCAGCCTGCCACTATGGGATGCATGGGTGGTTTAGAGCCTGTTTTTATGGATTTTTGGTAGTCCATTGATGATAAGTTTGACAGGGTGTTCAACTATGAAAAACTCATATAGATCCTTTGTTATACTCCTGTTCATAAGCATCTCATAAAGTACATCTTCTATCCTCCTTTTCATCACATCATCTTCTTTCTTCATAATTCTTAAGTATGTTGCTCGATCACTGAGCATATCCAACATACTTTCATTATAATCACCCGTACTCATCACCACTACAGCTCCTCCTGTGTCAGCTGGTCTAATAGTTATATCCTCTCTGGTTTGCAGTTCTTTTAAAGCATCCAATTCTTCTTTGGTCAAATTCTGATAGTGTTTACCTTTGCCATCTGTTCTAATTTTGGCTAGTTCTTGCTCACATAAGCACATAAAAATCTCAACCGTAGGATGGCTTACTGGAACAAACATGCTACGCTTCCTAGGTGGTCTTTCAGATTCATGATCTGATCTAACATTGGACCCAAAAATATGTTTTAATGTCACATTATGTCCAAAACACTTTATATCAGTCACAAACTCATGCAGCGGTGAACGTAAAGCTGGTATAAAACTTAATCCTTTCTCAAGTAGAGTAAAAAACTTTTTTTCAGAATACTATTCAAGATATTAACAACTAAAAAATTCATCACAGAACTTTCCTTCCCTTCCTTTCTCTGCTTGCACGTCTGCCTACATGTGGCTCACTCACATGTATTAAAAAAGGAAGTTGTCGTTCAATAAGTAGATGTATCGATCCTTTCTTGGGTACGGCTCCTGCTTGTATAGTGGGCATAGAGGATGATTCATTTGTACAAATAGAATTATGAGCATTTGTTGTACTGCTAACTTGCTCCATGGGAACCTCAAGGGTTCCTTCAGTCAAACATTCTATATCATCATTTTGAGCACACACCCTCCCATTTGTTACAATTATATAGGTTCATAGGTTCATAGGTTGGTACTAGGCTATCGGCCCTAGGGCCTATGCAAGCCTACCCATAACAATTACCTGGATATTTCTTCCCACAATATTTACTTCTCTGGGTCCCTGTCTAGCAGGGAGACTGACATGATCCCTGGGGTGAATTTCCTATCTTCCATCCAATCATCAAGGTTCCTTTTGAAGAGGGCCAATGAGGTGCTCTGCTTGACATGTACGGGCAGTCTATTCCAGAGTATGGGGAGTCTCTGGGTCAGGAACCTATCCCTCCAGCATGTTTTGTTCATTGTGATGACAAGGTTTAGATCCCTGGAGCATGTGGCTCTGATGGATTGGGATTTCTTTAAGTGGAGCATGTCCAACAGCTCAGGGTTTGACATGGCCTTGTATATTAAGCAGAGATTGCCTCTGAGTAGACAATATGCCACAGAGTATAGCTGGAGTTTTTTTACACAGTCAGCATATGGCATCTGCTTTAGGCCTGTGATTCTTTTAGTGAGGTATTTCTGTGGCCTTTCCAGCTTTTGCAGATGTCGTGTGAGGTACATACCAAATGGGACATTGTACTCTATAATGGGCCTAATGAGGGATGAGTACAGTGGGACAATGACCTCCTTTTTTCTGGATGAAAAGCCCTGATGAGGTGTGCCACATAGAAGGATTTCCTGACTGTTGTGACAATGTGGTTATTGAAAGTGAGACCACTGTCCACCTGTGTCCCTAAGTCTGTCATCACACTTTTGATGTTTAGTGTCCTGCCACCTATGTGGTAATTCATGGGTACATGTTTTTTTTTTTCCAAAGGGGATAACTATACATTTCTTGGTATTAAGCTTGAGCTCATGGCTCTGGCACCAGACATCTGTTTCTGTAAGGCCCTTTTGTAGAATATCCACATCATTTGGGGATTCAATACTGGCTCCCAGTTTTCAGTCATCTGCAAACTTTGTTAGCCAGAGAACCTTAGTGTTGGCCTCAACTTCAGAGAAGTAGATGCCAAACAAGAGTGGTCCCAGGACTGAACTGTGAGGTACTCCACTTGTCACTTGTCTGCAACTGGATTTGGAGTTGGCTAATTTTACAGTCTGGGTTCCGTCAATAAGCCAGTTGGCAACCCATCGAGTGATGTAGGGATTTATGCCCAGATTAGTAAGTTTATCAATGATTCCAGAGTAGGGGGTGGTGTTGAAGGCCTTGGTGAGGTCCAGATAGGCTGCGTGGACCACCTTACCCTCGTCCACAACTCTGGAGACTGATTTGAAGAAGTCAATCAGATTCAGGAGACAAGATCGGCCCTTCACAAACCCAAACTGGGTGAGGTCCAATGTTTGAAGGTTGCCAATGTCTTTGTTTATAAGTTCCATGATAATGCGTTCCATGCCCTTGCAGATCAGGCTTGTCAGACTGATGGGACGGTAGTTCCCGTGATCCAAGGCAGATCTTTCCTTGTGGAGCGGGATAACTGTAGCTGTGCGCCACTCAGTGGGCATGAAGCCTGAGGTGAGGCTATGATTAAACATGACACTTAGGTGAGGTGCCAGTTCATTTTGTAGTTCATGTAGTAAACAGCCTGGGATGTCATCTGGTCCCATGGATGCTGTATTCTTAGCTTTGGAGAGTGCAGTTTCTACATGTGTGGCCGTGGTTATCAGAATTTGGCAATCATTTGGTATTGAGGTTTG
>NW_025060648.1:0-5007 GCF_019279795.1 Protopterus annectens | reverse complement strand
GGAAAAATTTCCAGGAGGGCCCGGATATGCCCAATACCACTACTGAGTAAGTTACATTTTACTTATGTATGTAAGGATTTCAACTAGCTGATACCATGGAGATGTGTAGTCCAATATTACTTTGTATTACAGCTGCAGGTGTCCGCTTGAATCGCGAGATGCATGGGGCGGATGCGCCACCATGCAGGTTAGTAACCCCACCCAGTACTTGTAAATAAATATTATACTGTAGCATGTATCAGAACACTGCAGTGTATTGATTAAAAGTAATATAATGTGCAAGCAAGATTTGAAAGTCTGCAGGTATGGCTGCAACAAGTTCATCAGTATGCAAGTGTAACTGGAAATATAATTGATAGAATTAAACAGTGCTGTCATACAGATGTCCCACCATTAATTAAATATAGTGTAACCTGCAGTAGTCTCAAGAGTACAGCTTCAGAATCTGAGGTAGTCACATGTGAGATATATCCCCTGTTGAAATGCTGAATCATGACAGAAGTGAGGCTGTTGAAAGTGTTTGAATCACCAGTAGTCTAACATGTGAACAAAGCCTAGAGGTAGCAACCTGAACTGTGAATTTGCAGGAAGTGTGAGACTGACAGAAAGGGTCATGTATGAATAAATAAAGTAGTAATAACCCCGGAATATATTAGCCCCAGTGTGTTTCTACAGAACTAAATGCATGTGGGAAGTACAACTTAATATACCAAACTGATTTCAGTGTGTCAGAATCTGGAATGTCTAGCCAAATGCTGTATATGGTGATCACAGTAAACAATTTGCAGATAGAATGAATGATTTTCTGACAGACTAAACAGCCATAGTTGTCCCCTGTCCTGTCATCAAAGTGTAGCAGGATGATGTATCTGATCAGATTCAAAATAAGTAGGATAGTGATGTATTTTGTAACAGGTGTAGCTTGACAGTCAAATAAATAAAATATTTTGAAACATCAGCCTCAACTTAATTGTGTACCTATTATGAAATGTAAATCTCAATGTGTAACATATGAATGTAGTTAATACTTTCATTTCTCCACTAACCCTATAATTCCATATAACAACAATTCACTAAATAATGGTATGTGAACATTTCATTAATCATGGACATTTCAAAATATATGCATGTCTGTTCATGTGCCCTGTTCATACTGCAAATCTGATACCTGTTACATTAATCAATCAACCCCTGCATAAAGTTGTTTGACTGTGTATTCTGTTCAAATAATGCATGTGATATTGATGCTCCCTTGTTCAATGGTACACATTCAAGGTTTGTTTGATGGGAATACCAATGCATGCTGTTACAACTAATCTGAATGGGAATACAATGCCACTAACCCAACCAACATAACTACCACAAACTCCAGAACTGGGGAAGGCAGGGTCCCAGCGACCCACCTCTCCTCCCACCTCAGCAGGACTGCACCTGCACTAGTGCTCAGGCCGGGACCCTCCGGTGGTCTCTGTGCCACTCTTCGGTGGAAGGCCAGGATAGCCCGCCTCTGCAGTGGCCGGAGGGGTTCGTCCTCTCACCCTCCGCGGTGTGCGGTCTGTGGTGCGAAGGAGATCCAAGACACTGTTCTTGGGCCCTCACCCAGCTCGAGGCTCGTGGCACAGCTAACGGCCCCGCGTGCCACAGCCCCAGCACAGCCCGTCCTGGGCTGTGAAGGAACAGTGGCAACTGCCTATGGGTGGGGATATCAGTTCCACTGTTGCCATCTGTGGGCTCATGCATCTTGGAAATCCCAACCTCCGTCCCGCAATTGTGTAACCCCCACGTGTGTCATACACCCCCTGTATGCGTATTGTCTGTCTTGTCTGTTAACCTACCCAACCTACCTCCCCAGCTATACCGACTTCCTTTACCTGACTTACCACTCTCACCTGAAAAAAGGGCACTCTGTACCCACAAAAAATTACGCCCATACATAGCTGTCCATGTCGCACACATGTCTGCTTGACATTGAAACAGTTAATTACAATTGGCTCTACAACAACTATTAATGTTGTCCTGACACCTCTCTCAGGGGTGAAAGGTTTCTAATGTCTCACCAAAATACATGGAAATGCACAGCTGTTGCTGCCAAAGACATGGGCATCTATGGGCCTTACCTACATCCCTCCTGCAAATCCCACGCTTGTTTCCCTACTGTCTTACCCTCTTTGTGACCCCTTTTTCACCACTTTCCTGTCACCCCTTTTTCTTTTCTTTCAAAGAAATTAGCTCGGGTGTGTGCTTGTGTTAGCGGAGCTCACCGCCAGTGCGCATGCGTGAGCTCCACACAAACAAGCGCAGATCTGGTTTAAAGTGCCTTTATGGCACTTTGATTGAGAGGTCCTGTACTCAGTTTGAAAGTTTGCTAAGAACAATAAATGCCCACTGTCAGTCTCGAACCCAGGACCTT
Source organism: Protopterus annectens (assembly GCF_019279795.1). NCBI lineage: Eukaryota > Metazoa > Chordata > Ceratodontiformes > Protopteridae > Protopterus > Protopterus annectens. The sequence continues at coordinate 2,597 of NW_025060648.1, read as the reverse complement.
GGTAACATTAGTCTGTATGACCTACCACTAAGCCATGCCTGCTTTACAAGAATACGCTGCTAAAATAAATATAACATGTAATAGTAGGAATCAGTATAAAGGCAATATAGGAGATGTACTATCTAAAGCATGTCAGGTAGGGTTTTAATGGCCAAATTACTGGATTCCCATACTAGTTCAGTGTGAACAGAAACAGCCCTGCTACCTGTTAGCTTGTACATAATAATGTAAGGTAATGTACATATGTGAAGGTATGTATATCTACACATACATATATATAAATATATATTAATACATATGAAATATAGTCGTAGGTCTCAGTAGCCATACACACTCACTACAGGAAACAGTGAACATAATTGCAGCAACCTGAATCTGCAACACAGCCTGACCCCTGTGTGACCTACGTACCCTTCTAACTGCTTAAAGGTGGCCTCAGCACTTTGATTGACAAGTCCTGTACTCAGTTTGAAAGTTTGCAAAGTAAAAAAAATTCCCACTGTCAGTCTCAAACCCAGGACCTTGGTAACCGTAGTCTGTATGACCTAAGACTAAGCCATGCCTGCTTTGCAAAAACACAGTGCTAAAATAAATATAACATGTAATAGTAGGAATCAGTATAAAGGCAATATAGGAGATGTACTATCCAAAGCATGTCAGGTAGAGTTTTAATGGCCAAATTACTGGATTCCCATACTAGTTCAGTGTGAACAGAAACAGCCCTGCTACCTGTTAGCTTGTACATAATAATGTAAGGTAATGTACATATGTGAAGGTATGTATATCTACATACATATATATGAAAATATATATTAATACATATGAAATATAGTTGGCAGGTCTCAGTAGCCATACACACTCCTACAGGAAATAGTGAAGATATAATACAGCAACCAGAATCTGCAACACAGCCTAATCCTGAGACCTACTAAACAGCCCTTTAACTGCTTAAAAGGTGCCTCCAGCACTGATTGAAGTAGGCCCTATACTCAACTCAAAAGCAGAGATATGAGCATGTTAGGCCCTATCACAAGACCACATTGTAACACTAGTCTGTATGACCTACCACTAAGCCATGACTCTCATACAGGAATATAGTGCTAAATAAGTGGAACCACGTAATAGTATGAATGAAGATAAAGGCAATAAGTTATATCTACTACCCAAAGCATGTCATACAGACTTTTATAGTCTAATTACTGGGTTCCCATACTAGTGTAGTGTTAGCAGAAACAGCCCTGCTAATTGTTGACACCCAATAATGTCAACTAAATGTATATATGAAAATTATGTATATGTACACAGATATATACCTATATATATATTTATATATAGCAATACATGTAACCTTATAGTTGTAGGTGTCAGTATGCATACACACACCTCCTATAGGGAACAAGGCAAGATGTTGCAGCAACCTGGATCCCTACAACACAGCATGGAAGCATGGTAGATGTACTAACCTTCAGCCTGCAAAACCTGTCAGCAACTAGCCACCAGCATGGTCCGCCCTACAATCTGAAAGGGCAACGCCTATCTCACATACCCTTTTATAGCAGTGTCCTGAAATCACAGTGAGACATGCAATCAGTACACACCCAGCTGCATGCAATTAGCAAATGCTGCCTTACAATTGGTGCAGAGGGCATCACATGGACCTATGCAGATACCTACAAAAGCAATGAGTACCCACACTACACTCATGCAATACATTCATTGCACAAAACCGACAGAGAAAGAGAGAGAGAGACAGAGAGAGAACAAAACAGAACAAAACAGAAATAAAGACAGCCAGCAGCAAAACCAGCAGCAGCAGCAGCAGCAAACTTCAAGCAGCACCAGTGACACACCAACAGCTGCCACAAACACAGGTAATGCAAAGTAGCAGGTTAATCCTGTGTATACTGTGACACCTCCAAATGTATCATGCTTCACTATCTATAGGTATGTACATGAGATAGGTTGTGTGTACATAGTCATGAAATATAAACATATGTAATATTGTTGTACATGTGGGCCATAACTAACACTTCCATAGCTTAGAACACAAGGCCAGTTGTGCATATGATGCAGTAGTTCCCAGGGTCAGTAGAGGTTCCTCCTCATTGGTGTGGGACCACTGTGTATGTATGGCACTGTTCAGGTACATATCCTGTAGTATGGCCAGGGATTAATATCAGTCTGTCATGTGGTGCTATGTCCTCCAGGGGTGAATGTAGCACACATCCAGGGATACCATTTCGTAACAGTGATGATATGTGTTCTGCAATGATGAGGGTGGCTCTCACCTGGACATGTGAGAGGATAGGGAGGTTACAGTCATCTGGGATAACTAATAACACGTGTGTAGGACAATGGGGGGGGGGTACCTGCACCTAAACTGTCTGCAACAATGTTGGCAATATCTGTGCATTTGGTGAATGTGAAGCATCTTAACACTGCAGACAACAGATGCCTTCCCGTCATGTGAATCTGCCCTGTGCTGCAGTAGCCTCCTACTATTGTTATACAATATGCGTGTATCTGTAGTCCACTGGACAGGATTAATAAGTGGTGTGCAGTTGTTCTGGGTTAGATAACTGTGTGCACAGTCTGTA
>NW_025060647.1:0-4881 GCF_019279795.1 Protopterus annectens | reverse complement strand
GTGCTTACAATTTCGAACTGTCAGAACAGAAATTTTTTTTCCTAGGGAAAAAAATCGCTGTTCCAACAAAAAAATAAAACACTGAACCATTTACATTAAGTGGGGGGCTGTGCCCCCCTCCCACACACACACATGCCCCCTACTTAAATATACTATCTCAGAGATCAGATACAGGAACGCAAAGTAATGAAGCAGCCAAGTGAATTCTTTCCCAGGGAAAGAATTTGCTTAAAAGCTGCTTCGATCTTTTGCCATTTCCGTCTTGAGTTTGACCAAGACTCGTTCAAGAGAATGTGTCTTCGGCCTTCTAATAGGGAACCATCCAACTACTGCACACACACTTATTTAGCATCCACAAAAATGCCTTGCACTACAAAACTTATTACTGCCCTACTGTCCAGCAAAGGAACCTCCATTATAGTAACAAATTCTACAAATGCTGCAGGTGACTATCTTTACTCCCAATATGTTAACTCTGTAATAGTATCCCCACACAAGTAAAACTCTCGACACATTCAGTAGTTACTGAATAAATCACCCCTTTAAGTCCTTGTCCTGCACATGCTCATCACAATTAAGACTGTGTTCACCATATGATGTACTCCAAATACATACTCTCAACCTCTCACTGAAATGACAATAGAATTTTTATATGTAACTGGTGCCTGTACAGTCCATTAAGTTGCATGTGGGCTTTCTCTAACTTCTATATGAGCAAAACCTTAGAATGTGTAAATGTAACTAGTTGTGTCCAAATGTGAACAGAAATAGTAATGTTGCGTCTTACGGCTTTTCCCGGTTAGGGGTCGCCACAGCGGAACTCCAGTCCGCTAATGATTGATAGTTGATTTTTACGTGCCGAGTTACCAGCCCTGACTCACAACCTTCAACGAAGGTACGCCCATTCACGCATGTCTTCACGCAGAATAATGCTCTAGCTGAGAATCTAACACGGACAGCGTCTTACTGTGAGGCGACAATGCTACCGCAGCACCACCACCGCAAATAGTAATAACTATTCTTAAGTTTAACTGGAATTTAGTATAATGCAATCTAAGCAAATGGAGGTTTTCTTCCCGGGCCTCTGCTAAAAATGGGTATTACTCCGTAAGACTTTCCTGGTTAACAAAGACACATGCATACATTCGCATACATTTATTTATTTTATTTGTAAACTAATATATTTGCTGTAGTTTCCATTGCCAGTTTTTCTTTTACCTATAAAAGGAATATTGCAGCAAAATTAATTTCCTTTAATTGCTATAACACCTCTCAACCTCTAAGCACAAGAAATCTGGTTAAAGCTGAAAATAATGGTGGGACAGAGGGCAAAAAGTAGAAACTGATAAGTATTGTTTTTATAAACTTGAAACGTTGCTAGTAGAGGATTTGTGTTGGCATGCATTTTCCGTAAGAAATGAATTCTGAAACTCGAATGCATGTCATTATTGAGGGATTTCAATCCTCTGATTTGCCAGAAAAACGCAAATATTCAGAGGGAATAGACTAATAATGAGACAAAAATCTGGACATGCAAAAAAACTGTACAGTTGAGAGGAGCCTTCCTTGTGTCTGTGAACCCCTCTACACATTTGTGCATACCCACATGTACTCGCACACTTGCATACAGACAGGCACTCACACTCGCCTATACACATGCACTCAAGCACAGTCACATACATGTAATCACATACTCGCAAATGCACACTAGTGCGCACGCTCATACATGCACTCACATGCATATGTACTTCCGTACAGTCGTATACACAGTCATACGCATACACACACTTGCACATGCTTGCTTACAGATGCACTGTTTTACACAAGCACTCGTGCCCACGTGGATATATACATATATATATATATATATATATATATATATATATATGTGTGTGTGTGTATATGTACATATATCTATCTATATATGTATATAATATGCACTCAGGTACAGACACACACACACACACTGGCAGACATGCACTCTCAGACACTGTACCACACGCACACAATTATGTTCTTATGCCCTTTTCTATTTTCTCTGGTATTTTACAAAAAATCTGAGCCAGGAGCTGGTGGGGTGTGTGTGTGTGTGTGTGTGTGTGTGTGGGGGGGCACAGTTCATGACTTGAGGAAATTGCTCACCCCACCCCTCGCTCTGGTTCCGGTGCCCTTGTTTCTAACTGCAGCAGCAGCAGATTACAATAGCGCACTGCTTTCTGTTGGTTAACTGCTGGATGGAGACAAGCTTGCACTTCAGAAAACAGATTTACAAAGTCCTTTGTAACGGGAGTTAGTAGCAGTGAGTGATGTTTCTCATCCTCTTAGCTCAAGTAATTGTGGCAAAAAAAATAGCGTGCCGAAGGACAGAAGCCAGGGACAACTATTAAAACAGAAATAAATGTGTGACTATGCAGCAAAGCAACCAGCGTCTTCACTCAAAAAGCAGAAATGTTCTTGTTGCATTACCTTTGTTGGAAAAATCTCATTAAAGAAAAAAACAAAACAGTGTCTGTGCGTTTACTTATTGTACGCTTGAACCATTCTGAACTCCAGTTCTGTCAGTTGGTGTTTAACTTCAGCGATAAATGTCCAAGTAGGGGAATGCTACGTGAGCATTTGTTTTTGTTTCTTTTCTCAAAAGAAAAAAGTTCAGAATTTAGACAAATATAGAGATGCTGAATGGCAGCAGGCAGCCAACAATAGATGCACTTCGTAACTAACAGAACATTGCTACAGAACCCTAAACACAGTGTTACCAAACACACTATAGTAATGGCAGCACATGGTTTGTATTTGGGCAACGGGTATGGAGATTTAATTAATATAACTACGCCATAGGCTACAAAACCCTAAATGTAAAGTTAGGGGGCACACTACAGTAACGACTGCACGTGGTTTCGGTTTAGGCAGCAGTTATGCGGATTGATTGTAAATACACCACATGTTTTGTGTTGCATTTGTACCAAATAAAAATGGCTAATAAACAGCAATTTTGGTAGAAATGGTATTTGCTATAACAAGATTATAAGGATGCATTCATGAAGAGTGTGCAGCTTTAATGTAAATTTAAATTAACTTTGTTCTGAGCAGATTATAGGACTGTTTGTAGGGACAGTAATTATCAATAAAAAATATAAAGTGAACATTATGGAAAGCATAGAGAGCAATAGGACCAAGTTCCCTGAATAAAATAATGGTAATCCTTACCTTTCAGTACACAGCAGACCAATATTAGCTTTCCTATAGTCAGATGACTGAACACACTGATGGCAACTGCATTAAAGAGAAGTTCCCGACTTGAAATAGAGATCCTTTCAAATGCCTTATGGGCAGGACTAGGAATCAGTGACATCACGGAATGGGTGGGATGTATGCATGCATTCTGTAGAATCAGTTTGTGGGGAGGGAACATTTGGCAAACAGCTAGTTTATAGCAGTTCTGACATCAGCATTTCAGAGACTGAAGCAAGTTTTCCCACCACGCGAGAATTGGTTTAAGCATCTCAGTATGGTAAGGCTATGTACTTTCTGAATAAAACTGTTGGATTCACAGCTTTTAAATATTGCAATGATCATTGCTTGTAAAGGGATCAGAAAACAAGGATAAAACAGGCTGAAATATTGAGCATTTGAGAGCAGAATCCCATTATCCTTTAAGTGAATTGTGGCAAGCTATATCAGGAACCATGGATTAATGCGTCAGTGTGATGTAATGGGCTTCATACTGTTTTTAGTCTGGTTGTCATCCTTAGCTTTAATAAAGCCATATTGCTGCCTATGATTGAACAATGTGTATTGAGAGGCTGACAAGTTGCTTATCAGCTGTTTTGGAAAGTTTTTTTTTTTTTTTTTTTTTAACTATTCTTTCTAGTACCTTGGCAAGAGAACTTTTTCTTCCAAAGAAGAACCTGCCATTTTGCAAAGTATCTCTTGTGCAGTAGATTCCTTTGACCAGGCATACAATTTACAGGTGAAATTACTATCAATGTTAAAGGGACAATCCCAGTGTTGAAAATTCGGGTCCATGTTAAAGCTTACAAAAGCAACACCCACTTTAACTACGTCATATTTATTCCCACCCACAGTGTCAACTTACTGGAAATATCCTGTAAATCGGCAGTTCCAGTCTCCTTTTAGTTCCCTGTGTGAACTACAGTTTGGTTCTGTGTTCCTATTAGATTTAAATAACCATGCACTTGAAAGTTTACTACTTTTATCCTCCCCTTTTCTGCACCATGTTTTTATTCATATCCTCACCTATGAAATACTCTCATTACCAACTTCTAAATTATCTTATTCAGTGTGGATCCTGAGCCATCGCTGTTTTTTTTCTCTGCCGATATTGCCTGTAACCCGTTTTAGTGCATAAATGAGTAGAGTTGTAAGTAAAACAGTATACCTTTACCAAACAAACTGAATGATACCAAAACAAATGCTAACAAAGTAGCAGCGATCGACTATAGTCATAAAATCACTGCCCGGTTTCTGTGTAATGTTAACATGACAACGCTTGCAGGTCAAACCAGGGAGACGAAGACTTTTTGGTCTGTTTCTCATAAAATGTGTGGTTTTCTGCATTTTATGGCAAATCAGTGAGGACTCAATTCCATAAATAACGACAACATTTGAGTTTCAGTCTTCATATCCTTCAAAAAATGCATGGTTAACACAAGACATTTTATTATAGCAACTTTCTAGGTTTATAATAATATTTAAAAAAATGTCCCTATTTTTAGGCTTTGTCCCCCCATGACTTTTGTCTTTGTCCATATTTTTGCACTAAGAAATTGAGAGCTATAGTCCAGATTCTTATTACAAACGTGGAATTAAAGGAACACTCCACCCTAGAACTAAAAAAAGATGTTTTTTTCAGTCTATCTT
>NW_025060646.1:0-10276 GCF_019279795.1 Protopterus annectens | reverse complement strand
GATATTCACATCCCAACCCCAGCCCATAGAAAACCACAGTGAAAAATTTTCACTAAAGCAAATGTCACACTCCTCAAAACGAGGTGGAATCCTCAGCCCTGTGCCTGTGGAAAATATGGCCCAGACCTCAGAACCCTTTTATAAACGCATTCTATGAACACTCTTCAGAAATGCATGGATCATGCAATCCCAAATAAAACCAAGATCCATCCTCCAAAGGCAGGCATCCTGTCAGGTGGACCCTACTACAAAAAAACATACAATACAAGGAGGAAGTTAATATATGATAGAGCAAATCCTAAAAGGGGAAGGCATCTCTGATCAGTATTATTGAAAAACTACAGCCACATAAGATCTGCCTAAGGCCATCTTTTGAGATAAAATTGTACAGGACACTCATGATAATCACAAGGCTTTTTAGTTATGGTAGAACCTGGTGGAATTCCCAGATATGCTCAGAATTAGTCCAAATGACAGGCAATACACTCCAAACCCACAGACACGCCAACATCCGAGCTGACAGGTCTAGTGCAAAACCCCCTCTCCTCCCCCACCCGCTGTGGACAAATATCTATCCCAGAAGAGGTTGTCCCCAACATCCTGTGATGCTCTGCAAAAGCTGCCAGCCTTCCAAAGCAAAACACAAAGCATCATCGGGAACAGATCGTCCTGGGCTGTGTCCAACATGAACCCCAAGAAGAATTGAACAAACATAAAACCACTGTTCATTCTCAGCTCACTACAGGATATGTACCCAAAGAGCAGTGTACAGCAACAGTGGTCCCTCCACAAAGGTGGTGCCTCAATGGATACTGCAAACCATTGGCCCAGGCCTTTTGACTAGCTTGGTCTGCAGCTATGGAAAGGATCATCATGAATCTCAGAAATAAAGATATTGGGACCCATGACACTGATCCTACCTAGTTTGCTTTGATAAGGGCAAGATCCTGCCTATACCTGGTTGAGCCATTTGAAACAGTCACTACAAGCACACGAGGGGAAGGTGGTCCACACATTTACCTGACCTCGCCGTAAAAGCCTTCCATACACAATTTACCTATTGCAGATAAGCTCACCAGTTTCAATATAAACCCCTATGTCAATTAGATTGGCTGTGTAAACTGGCTCAAGGACAGAACCCACATGGTCAGAAATGCTGGAGCCATGTCAGACCCTAAACTAGCTACAAGTGGCATCCCACAAGGCTCAGTCCTGGGACCCCCCTTGTTTGGTATATATTTCTCAGAGGTCCAGGCCAACACAGAAGGACTGTGGCTGAACAAGTTTGTAGATGACTGCAAACTGGGCGCCATAATCGACCCTCCAGCTGACACAAGCATCCTACAAAAGGGCCTCATAGAAACAGACAACTGGTGCCAGAGCCATGTCCTCAAGCTAAGCACAAAAAAGTGTATAGTTATCCCCTCTGGCAAAAACTAAGTGCCCACAAATTACCACATAGGTGGTAACCCATTAAGTATGGAAGAAGTGATAAGGGACCTGGGGACCCAAGTTGATAGCAGTCTCTCATTTGACAACCACGTGGCCAAAGTGTTTAGAAAAACATTTCATATAGCCCACCTAATCATGAAGGTATTCACATCTAGATCAGGGGAGGTCATTGTGCCTCCTTACTCATCCCTCATCAGGCCCATAATTAAGTACAATGCCCCTTGTGGGATGTACCTTATCAGACACCTGCAGCAGCTGGAAATACCCCAAAAGTACCTCACCAGGAGGATCACAGGGCTCAAACACATGCCATTTGTTTGGCCGGTTAAAGAAACTGCAGCTCCACTCAGTGGCATACCGCCTGCCCAGCGGTGATCTGTGCCTGATGTATAAAGCCATGTCCAACCTGGAATCAATGGACATGCTGAACCTTCGAAAATCATAATCCCATCAAGCTAAGCGATCAAGAGACCTGAACCTCAGGACTGAAATAAATAGGATATGCTGGAGTGACAGATTCATAACCCAGAGGCTCCCTCCACTCTTGAGTAAACTCCCACTCCAGGTTAGCCAGAGTCCCTCATTGACTCTCTTCAAGAGGAATCTGGATGAGTGGATGAGAGATTGTAGGTTTACCCTGGGTATCACTTCTATGTCACTGTTAGACAGAGGCACAGTATACTAACCTTGAAAAATGTCATGGCAAACTCCACTTAAAATGTGTGTTGAAAGCCAAACACACTCTGGCTAGGATTATAAATGCCCTAGGGCAGATAGCCTAGTATGAACCTATGAAGAGAATCACACACACCAACTAGTACAACTGTGGTCAATGTGGAGTAATGTTTGGCAATGTCCACCCAAGTTGGTGAATACACAGCAATGTTGGACAAGCCTGGTTTAAGTAGGCCATAGCTGAACAAAATGCAACATGCTCATAGCTGCCCAACTGGCCCTTAACCAGTCTGGTCTGCTCAGTATGAACATTTAAAGCAGTGATGGGACTCAAACCCATGATGCTGTGCACCATAGTGAAAGTACTGAACCAGTACACCATGGCAACATTGCAGTGTTCAGCCAGTATGAAAGAATGTTGACAAGTCTTTGCAAACTATCTCATGGAAACCCTGCAGGCACAGCACAATCCCTGTTTAGTTATGACACAAAGGAGTCTGGCAGTAAGAACACAACATGACTTCCAACACACACAGTATAAATGTCAATATTGGTCATGTTCACACACAGCCACAAATGTAGTGGACTTCAGATCAGAACATATGGAAAGGTCACACTGGACATGCTCACACACTTGGATAAATGAGACATATGTCAGGTAACAAACCATGGAAAGCCTGAACTGGGCATGCTCACACACTTAGGCCATGTCTGAGTATAGCAGTCGGCCACACATATCTGGCAGTTGTATGTGTTAAGCCAGGAACCTCCCACGATCCAGCAATCTGCCCTGTGCACACAGTTAAATGACAACAGACACATATATTAATATACTGGAACCCTGTCATGATCAAACATGTTACGCAGATACACAAGTTGTTCATAGAAACTGGGAAAGCTACGGCAATAAAGACCAGCAAACAGTATCAGCAACAAATATTGTGCATCCCCAACATAAACATAGGTGTAGAGGTTGATACTAGGCTGTCTGCCCTAGAGAATTTATAAGCCTAGGCAGAGTGTATTTGGCGTCCGCCCCCCCAATAGAGTAGCCTACTGTGCCTCTGTAAAGTAGGTCACAGAAGGCACCCTTTAAGGCTAGTTTGCTGTGCCTCTGTCAAGCAGGGACACAGTGGAGATCCCAAGGGTGAATTTGCAATCTCCCATCCATGCGGCTGGATTTTGCTGGAAGAGAGTTGGTGAGGGGCTATGTCTAACTTTAATTGGGATTCAATTCAAGAGTGAGGGGAGCCTCTGGGTAATGAATCTGTCCCTGCAGCATGTCCTATTTAGTTTTGTGCTGAGGTTTAAGTCCCTGGAGTGTGTAGCTCTAAGGGTCCTGGATGTTATGAGGTGGAGCATGTCCATTACTTCTGGGTTTGACATGGCTGTGTACATCAGGCATAGATTACCTCTGAGTAGGCATTAAGCAACTGAGTAGAGCTGGAGATCCTTTAGTTGAGCTGCATAGGACATCTGTGTGTAGCCCATGATCCTCTTGGGGAGGTACTGTTGTGGACACTATAGTTGCTGCAGGTGTTGGGTAAGGTACATTTCAAAAGGGCCATTGTAGTCAAACATGGGCCTGATGAGTGACTAGTAGAGGGCAACAATGACCTCCCATGATCTACATGCAAACCCCCATGTGATAAGGAGGGCTATATAAAGGTCTTTGCAATGACTCTGTCAATGTGATTAGCAAAGGAGAGGTTACGATCTATGTTGGTCCCCAAATCTGTAAATACATCTTCTGTACTTAATGGATTACCACTTATGTGGTGATTTGTGTGCACCTTGTTTTCCCCAAAGGGATGACTATGCATGTCTTAGCATTTAGCACGAGGCCATGGCTACGGCAAAACGCATCCATCTCTGAGACCCTTATGGAGGAAGCATGTGTCAGCTGCAGTGTTGCTTATGGCCCCCGGTTAGCAGTCATCTGTGACGTTTGTTAGACATAATCCCCCCGTGTTAGTCTGAACCTCAGAGAAGTACATACCGAACAGGACAGGTCTCACAACTGAGCCCAGTGAGACACCAATTGTAACTGGTCTGGAAATGGACATGGCACCTGCAATTCTGAGCATGTGTGTTCCATCCCTGAGGCAGATAGCAACACATCTAGTGATATAGGGGTTGATATTTAAGCTGGTAAGCATATGTATGATGCCTGAGTGGAGTATTGTGTTGCAGGCTTCTGCAAGGTACAGGTAGACTGTGTGAACTACCTTTCCTTCATCCATGGCTTCAGTAACTGTTTCAAAGATATGAACTATGTGTAAGAGGCAAGATCTGCCCTTAATAAAGCCGGATTGCGTATGATCCACTGTCTGGAGGCTCACAATGTTTTAGATTATGACTTCCATGATTATATGCTCCATAGCTTTTTCTACCACAATAGTCAGGCTTATGGGGTGATAGTTCCTGTGGTCCTTTGTGGCACCACCTTTGTGGAGTGGGAGCACTGTATCTGTATGCCATTCTCAGGGTACATATCCTGTAGTAAGGCTAAGTTGGAACAGTGACTTAATGTGAGTGTTCAGTTCTACTCAGAGCTCGTGTAGGACACAGCCTGGGACACCGTCCGGTCCCATACATATGCTGTGTTATTTGCTGTGCAGAAGGCACCTTTCACCTGTGCATCTGTGATGTCAGGGAGGTTACATTCATTTGGGATGGGCATCTGTACCCTTGGGGGGTAAGGGGGGGCATTTGTGCAGACTCTGTCTGCCAGGGTGTAGGCTATGTCCATAGGTTTGGCATATTTTGTGTTGTTATGCAACAATTCAGAGCATATCTGGGTTGTTTCCACACATATTCCTGACATAACTAAAGAAGGCCTTGTGATTATCTGTAGTGTCTGGTCAATTTCACTGTCAAAACGTGCAAGTGATGATTATATGAGGGATTGAAGTGCCTTGCCAATACTGTTCAGAGATGTCCTCCCTCTGTGGGATATTGCTCTGTTATGTAGTAGCTTCCTCCTTCTGTTGTACAGCTTATATATGGCCGGGGTCAACCAGACAGGTCTCCTGTTTTGGAGGAGGCATGGTTTTATTTGGGATAGCATGATCAATGCATACCTGCAGGTGCTCATACAATGCGTTTGTAAAGGATTCTGCAGATTGAGCTGTATTATCCTCCAGCACGGGGCCTTTGAAGTATTCCACCCCAGTCTTCACAAGTGCAAAGTCTGCTTTTGAGAAATTCTTTACAGTGATTTCCTTGGCTGGGGGTGGGGACAGGATATGGATGTCCAGGGAAAGTTGTTTATGGTCTGATCTTAACAACGAGGGTTCTACCTCTGGTCTGGAACATAGAGTCCCCATGTTGGTGATGATCAGGTCCAATATGTATTCCCCCTTGTGGGTTTGGTGACTGGTTGTGCCATAGCACATGGATCCATAAATTGTAGTGGCTGTAGGCTGATGTTGTTGAGGGCCTGAGTAGCATCCCCAGTCAATATTTGTGTACCTGAAGTCAACCACTATAATGGTGTGTGTGAAGACCTTCATATCCTACACTGTTCCCAGGAAAGCCGAGTGTTCCTGGGTATGGGGTCTGAACTACACACCAAACCAAAAGGCAGTTTTGTACAATGGTAGTTGTATATGTATGGCCTGTCATGCTTAGTGCAGTGGTACCAACCTAGAGGTGTGTGTATCTGTGATGTATATGGATACACCCCCTACTTGTGTTGTGTGTTACAAGTCCTGTGGTCACAAAGCATGGTATAGAACATAACCTGTCAGTGCCAGTGTGCATATGTGACCCTGAACTAGGCATCTCTTAATGCACAGATATTGTTATCCCCCATACTGAGGGATAGTAAAAGATGTACATTCCTCTTTGGAAAGACTGATGATGTCAGCACCCTATAAATACAGTAGGAGAAGGGAAATCATCCAGTAATGCAAATAGCGTGCTGTGCTAATGCATCCCTGTCAGAGAAAAATACTTCAAAAGACCAAAAGCATAAGGTTCAGTTCAGGTATCTTTATTCTTGCGCAAGGAGACAAAAAATGCAGTTACAGAGTTTGTCTGACTAAATCAGGAAGTGTCACAGTCATTATAACTTTCTTTCAAGACATTGCCCACTATGACTGACGTAGCAGATCACCAGTTCACAATTATGTTACTTTACAGATGTTTCTCACATTTCTAGCTGACTCTTTAAAGTTTAAAAAATATTTTTCAGTAAACAGGATGGCCTTGATGACCACCGGTCAATTATAACTTTCTTGCTGTGTGATGTTACAAGTCTAGGTACTATGGCTAATTCAAGCATAATGCAAGTACAGATTTCTGAAGCAGTTCATTGTTTATAGTATCTAACTATCTTGCAGCTTGTGCACTTTTTCATCAACACGATCAGAGCTTATTGTCCATAATGAATGGATCTACAGAAATTATTATTATTCTCCATTTAATTTTCTGACCTAGCAGAAAATCACCTGCTTTCCAGTACATTTCCAAGGCATAAACATGTATTTTGCTGTGCTAGCAAACTAGGTCAGAGAGCATCTTGCAGTGTCAGAAAGCACAATTTCAGAAAAGCATGTTTTCAGTTTCAAATAAAACTAATACTGCATATAGAATAAAAACGTGTTAATCTTCCCTTATTTAAAATAAGCATTGCACACATATGTTAATACATATTTTTCTAACATTTCCTAATACTTTTATTCTATTTCAAAAGCATAAACATTTTGTTTCTTCTCCTAACCTCTTCCTTTGAGGATTTGCAGCTAAGAGAGTCATTTAGTTTAAACTTATGAAAGTGTTTCCTTTTTCAACAGTTCTTCAATTTCAGTACTTTGATACAAAGTCTCAGAAACTGACATGTCTCTAAAATCTTTGATTAATTTTTTCATGCAGGGAATTCCACAGCAAATACATGCTCCTAACAAAAGTAATCCCACACAAATGTCAATCAGATGTTCATTAGGATGGAACCCCACCCCCAAACAAATTCTGAAAAAGTCCAGTGGGTTGGTCTGGCCTGGTCATGTCTGACACTTGCTGAATCACTTCAAATGATCGCTGATCTTGTGTTTATTGTCAGGAATAAACAACAACATGCTTTGATTAAAGTGCAAGTACCACCTCTCCGCTAGGTGAAGTCAGAGCATGCGTTATGAAGCACCACAGTTCTCATTGCATTCAGTTCATCAGTCATTAATTCAAGAGCAGAAAAGTTGCATTGCTCATGACTCGGAAGTTTGGATAGCTTTCTCAGTTCCCAGATTGATTTAACTGCACCATATGCAGGGGCTATGCCAGCCCAGGATATGATAGTGTCACTGAAGTCCATGTGTGCTAGTTTACTTTTGTCTTTCACAGAGTTATGGTTTCTCCAGCCTGCTATGATCTGTCCCACTGGATTCTCAGGTTTCTTGATTGGATTTTCAGGTTTCTTTGCGACATCTCTGACGTTTTGAATTCTCCCATGAGGCAAAGTGAGTGTGTATGGCGGACCAGGTAACCCAAAAAAACAACTGCTGGACCAGTTCTCAGGCAACCATTTGTATGCCTTTTTCCCACATATGAAATGACAGTTTTCTACCTTAGTATTGATATACACCTTCCCTGCATGAAACATTTTCTTATCTATAATAGACAGTTGCTTTAAAAGAACAGGATTATGTTGTATATCACTGACAGTTTTATGCAAGGACTCAAAGTATAAGTCATAATATGCCTCACAAATTGTTTCTGTATTTTTAGCATTTTTAGGTTTAATATAACATTTATAAGAAACAGTCACATTACATTTACTCCAACCTACTTGAATCGTGTCATTCTTAAAAAAGCATACAATTCCTGTTTGTGTAACAGGTAGGAATAATGCAATTTTGTCTCTAGATTTTACAGGTGTAGTCTCAAAAATCAAGTTTTCCCAGGTCTCATTGACCCCTAGGGGGACAGCAGCCATCAATAATCCCCCGTATGCTGTTGGTATAGCTGTGCAAATCCAACAATTCGAAATATTAAAAGTCTCAGCATACACATATTTGATTGCTTGGTAAGTGTTAAAGTTCGGATGCCAGTCTATGAGTGTTGAATCATGTTTCTTCAGTTTGGCTAGTGTGGCTGAGGGAAAGAAAGGCCACAGCAAAATCCATAGCAAAAAGAACATTGTCACTAATGCAGTTATTAAAATGATTATGCAACACTGCTGAATATACTGCTGAAGTCATTCAGTATTTCTATTGTTCTAGGTCTTTTTATTTTACTGCTGTGTGTGTTAGCAAGAGTTTTATCAAGTTCAAAGTTTTTGACAGTTTACAGTTTTAAATGAATCCAAGATGAACTTTCCCACAATCTTGACTGGGGGGCATGTTAGCAGTACTTGAAAGGACCTTCCCACTTTGGTGTAAATTCTTTTTTTGATTGTTTTCACCCAGACCCAAGTGCCTGGGGCTACTGTTATTTTGAATGGTTTGTTTGGTCTTTATCTGAAACAGAATTAAACTGTAAAAGATGTTTGTTATTTGATATTTCTCTTTATTCTGCAAGTGTCCAATCTGCTTCCTGGTCTGCAGGCATGAATTTACTGAGGTATATAATAAGCCCCTAAAAAATTTCAAAAGGTGTCAATCCTTTGCTTTTGGAACAGTTCTCATGCTCAACAGTGCCAGGGCAAACAGTACACCCAGTTCTTTTGTGTACTGCTAAAAGGGAAAGTTATTCTTTAAAACTCCATTGTCCCTTTACTAACCTGCAGATTGAGGGGATATGCAAAATGATTTTTTTAAAAAAACCCCAAAAATACTGACTTTTGTTGTATAGTTTTTTTAAACAAATGTGTACCATTGTCACTGTAGACCCTTTTCCCGGGTATGCCAAATCTAGGAATAATTTCTTTAACTGGGGTCTTTGTAACAGTGGCTGCATCTGGTTTACTAGTGGGAAAAACCCTTCACCCTTTTGGGAAAAACATATCCAAATGACAAGGCAGTATTTTGTTTTCACATTTGTTCAATTCATGAAATCCATACAGATAGTAAAAATGGATATTTGGGGTAGGAAAGTCCCTTGTTGGGCTTTAACCCTTGTGCATGATGTTTTTTACAAGTGTGACATGACAGGCAAAATTTTTAGTGTAGTTTGTAAACCCCCTAGTGAATACGACCCCTAACTGTACCATCCCCCGTTGAGACATGGCCTGCCCATGGCTCAACAAAGCTGCATATCTAAATAAATTAGACGGAATATGGTTTTCCTCTTTGGGGATGTACAGCCCCTTTCCGAGAATTGCTTCCCCCTTTTTCCCCTTTTGTTTTTTAGCTTTGTAGTAAGTGTCTGCATTGTTTTAACATTTCTAAGTCTAAAATCTCAGAAGGTTGTAAATTCCTTTTCAAAAGAAATGCTTCTGAGGCTGCTTGCTTTGCAGCTGTGTTAGCTCCATTGCCTTTTGAAATCCTATTTTTGTTTTGTATGAGCTATGCATTTACAAATAGCTACTTTCTGAGGTAACTGAATAGAATCTAACAAATCAAAATAAACTGTGCATGGTTAATCTTTGCCAGTAGATGTTACCCTTCCTCAAATTTTTCCACTCTTGTGCAAAAAATGTCAGTAGAAAAAACATACCTTTTGTAAAAAAGTTTTCGCTTTTTCCCTTTGCTAAGGTACATGCCCTGTCAAGGCAATCAATTTTGCTGCTTGTGCAGATAAGGTTTTTGGTAGAGGTTTTTTTCACAATCTGTATCAGAAACTACTGCATAACCTGTTAGGTTTTTTTCCGTAGGACCCTTTTTCATAGAAAGTAATATGTCACCCCGGGATCATCCAAGGGGAAAATCCGTAGGCTTTTTTAGGCAGTGTCTTTTGCTCAATTACCTCCCGGCAGTTATGGGGGGTGCCATCCACAGGAGTTGGGAGCAAGGTAGAGGGTTCAAAGTAGTACATCGTTTAATTGTCAAAGAGGTTTAGCAAAAATAGTCATACAAGAAAGATGCCTAGCAGGGGAAAGATATGCTACTTTTTCTTGCAGTAAAAAGATTGCACTGCAAAGGGACTCTCAAGTGAGAGGGTGGAATAACACTACTGAGGCTGAAGCCTGACTGCCATTGCAGCTGCAACTAGCAAAACAGTGGGGAGTGCCACTGGGTCCATTGTATGAATAATAAGCAAAGGGGCTTTT
>NW_025060645.1:0-5019 GCF_019279795.1 Protopterus annectens | reverse complement strand
GAGAACTCAGCACAGCTCCTCGTGGTGGCCAGCAGTGTTCCTCTAGCAGCAGAGACCAGAAAAGACTACCTTTCCAGATTTTAAGTATTTTTCTTGGCTTTTTCGACTTTTTGTGCCTTTCCACTACTGTTTCTGCTTATTTTATCAAAGTTTGCACTGTTTTTTCTGTGTTTATAAGTTAAAACTGTTTACTGCACTTGCTAGTTTAAGTTTTGCCTAAAAGTTAAACTACAGGCTAATACACTCAAGTGTACTAGCTTTTGATAGCATTTAATCGAAAATCATAGCATTTATTGTGTTTTCTGCTTTTCTGTAAAAAAAAACTTGAAAAAAACAAAAAAAATATCCTTGCTTTCCATACTTTCCTAACTAGTGTTCCAGAGACCAGATTTTGCTGATCCCTGGGCTTTGTCTTGGTTCCTGTTTTCTCCATTTTCCTTGTTTGGTCAAGGGGTAGTTTCTTTACTCACTAGTGGGAGTAGGGAGTACTGAACTGCCTGTTTGTCCTCAGAGGAGTGGTTTAAGGCAGTAACTTGTAGTTTATTGGCCATTTTGGGTAATTTCCTGTCTTTTCCAGCCCCCTGCTATAAAGCACGCTTTAGCGCGCATTAGCGCGGGGTTGCCACTGTTGCACACTAGGGCAGCGCCGGTTAAGCAGGTTTAAACTATTCGGGCTACCTAAAGTCCACTCTTCAAATTTTCCCTTGAAACTACCTTCCTCGACCTATACTACTCATCTAATCAGCTTATCCTATAACTAAAAAGATCATCTCTACTTGACTCTAAGTAGACTATTCTCTATCTGTTAAACCTAGCACTTGCTCCTACAGTACTTATTACCTTGATACGGCACTCTTATAGATAGCACCCCAGAAAGGCAACCCATTTCTCGGTCACCCACATCCCGGAATCTTTTTAAAGTTTTTGTCTATCCTTCTAGCATGTCGGGATCAGTTGCTAGTGTCATCTCCTGCTCAGCTGGTGAACCGGGAATATTGAGGCAAGGTTACAATTGCCTCATGTACACAGACAACCCTCTCCTCCTCCCACAAAACACAAATACATGCGAGAGATGCAACTATCGGCCAAACTGGAGGCTGAGCTCTTCAACATAGGACTGGCAAGACCAGTCAGGAGGGGAAGGTTACCACACACACTATAGACCCAGTCTCACATAGTACCATTACAACCTCAAATCATACACATAAACACACAAAGACATACTCGGAGGCTCTGATCAAAAATCTACCAAAACAGCAGAGGCCACCAAAGCAGACACCCAAAAAACCACCACCTCAGAACACAACACCTGCAACACATAGACCTCACAGTCAGAGTGTCAAACAGTCACAGCCCTTAAGGCCAAACACAATGCCAGACACACTAGTCATTGGTGACTCCATAGTCAGACACACTGATGTCCCCCACCAGACTGAGTAAGGAGAAGGTCACAGTAAGCTGTCTGGGGGGCTAGAATCTGCCACATAACGCAGCACTCAGGTCTCCACAGGTACAAATATGACTCAGTCATTGTCCACGCTGGTGTAAACGACCTGAGGCATCTCCTGGACTACATGAAAAGAGACATTGAGGAGCTCTCTGATTATGTAGCCCAGGCAGGTATGACCCTGACCTTGAGCAGTATCCTACCTTCACCAAGAATGATGCCACAATACAGAGATAAGATGATCAGCTTTAACAATTGGCTTAAACACTGGTGTCATTGGGGATCCAGTATCTGTCTGCCTGGGATGACATGCTGGACAAGCCACGCTGGGGCGGCTTGCACCTGTCATGGGATTCCAGATATTGGCAAAGGCTCTTGCCACCCCCATAGTGCCTTTTTTAGGCAAGGCTCAAATTCTAAACCTACCACCCTAGAACACAAAAAAGGAAATAAACTAAGGGTAATGCTGCTCAATGCCAGAAGTCTAAATCTCAAAATGCACGCACTCAAGGCCCTTCTCAGTATGGAGAACATCGATGTCTGTGCTGTGACAGAAACCTGGTTCAAGGCTCCTAGAGCACCCCACCCTATCAGGTTTTACCTCATATCATGCCGGCCCCAAAATCAGGAAAATACCAAGAAAGGAGGGGGGGTATCCATATTCATCAAGGACACCCACACCTCAAGACTGGTGGCAACGCATGATGCATCGGAGACCATCCAGGTGCAATTAACCATAGGCAAGACTGCTCTGCAAATAGTAGCATGTTACAGGCCACCCTCACAAACACAGGAACCTCACATGGCCTTCCTGAAAACACTAGAGGGGATAAATGTATCACCAAACACCATCATACTAGGTGACTTCAATTACCCAAATATAGACTGGGAACACTACTCAAGCCCAAACACCCTAGCCCAAAAGTTCCTGGAATTCATAAACTCAAATGCCATGGAACAACTAGTCACCATTCCCACAAGAGGAGATAACATACTTGATCTCATCATCACGAACATGGGAGCACAATGTTCAACACCGAAGTATACCCTCACTGGTGAGATCAGATCACAACTAATCTCGCTGGAGGTCCTCATCCCACCCCACCTGAAATAAAAAGACCACAGTAAAGAACTTCCCAAAGCCGACTTCACACTTCTAATGACTAGTGTGGTCTCCTTTAAGGCCCCGAGCGGAAAACAGTACTCAAGCCGCTGAATCACTTACAAATGCCTTCTACCAGCACCTGCAGGACTGCATGGATAAGGCAATCCCAAGCAAAACAAAGACTCTTTGTACCAAAGGCAAGCGTCCAGTCTGGTGGACCCCAGCCATAAACAAACTCTACAACAAAAGGAGGAAGCTACTACAAGATAGAGCAAAATCCTTAAAAGGTAAGACACCCTTGATCACTATAAGTAAAAAACTAAGAGCTCTCATAAAATCATCCAAAGCAAATTTCGAGAGAAAAATAGCTAAAGACTCAAAAGAGAATCATAAGGCCTTCTTTAGCTATGTTAGAAACCTAGGAGGAAACTCCCAGATATGCTCAGAACTAGTTCAAAATGATGTGAAGATTACTGATCCTACAGACATTGCCAACATACTGGCTGACAGGTTCAGTGCAAACTTCTCACCCTCCCCAAAAGGAGAGATATCTATACCAAATGATTACAGCCCCCCAAACATCTCCAGCCCAAGTGAGAACTGCTCTCTCCAAAGCAAAAACACAGCATCCATGGGACCTGATGGTGTCCCCGGCTGTGTGCTCCACGAACTCAATGAGGAATTAAACCCACAGCTAGGACAGCTGTTTAATCAAAGTCTTACCTCTGGATACGCCAGGAGTGGCGCACTGCAACTGTGGTCCCACTTCACAAAGGCGGTGCCTCCACCGACCCTGGTAATTACCGCCCATTAGCTTGACAAGCCTTATCTGCAAAGCCATGGAGAGGATCATAATGGACCTCATAAATAAAGACATTGGGAATTTGCAGACTTTGGATCCAACCCAGTTTGGCTTTGACAAAGGCAGAGCATGGCCTTTAAACTTGGTTGACTATTTGGAAAGAGTCACGATAGCCATCGAAGAGCGAAAGGCAGTCCATACAGCCTACCTCGATCTGGCTAAGGCCTTCGATACAATACCCCACTCGGTATCATTGAAAACTCATCAGCTTAAATGTTAACCCATACATCACAAGATGGGTTGCAAACTGGCTGAGTGACAGAACCCACAGGGTCAGAGTTGCTGGCGCCATGTCAGACTCAAAGCCTGTCACAAGTGGTGTCCCACAGGGCTCAGTCCTGGGCCCACTCTTGTTTGGCATCTACTTTTCTGAAGTACAAGCAAACACAGGAGGGTTATGGCTGACAAAGTTTGCAGATGACTGCAAACTGGGCAGCATAGTAGAAAACACATCTGACACAGATATCCTTCAGAAGGGTCTCACAGTAACGGATAACTGGTGCCAGAGCCACGCCTAAAGTTAAATGCCAAAAAATGCATAGTCATACCCTTCGGGAAAAACAAGGTTACCCCTAGCTACCAAATAGGAGGCAATCCACTGAGCACAGAAGAAGTTATCAGGGACCTGGGGACCCAGGTTGATAGTAGTCTGTCATTCGACACCCATGTAGCTAAAGTAGTTAGGAAGACCTTCTACATTGCCCACCTTATCATGAAGGGATTCTCATCTAGATCAAGGGAGGTTATAGTCTCCCTTTACTCATCACTCATCAGACCAATGATTGAGTACAATGCCCCATTTGGAATGTATCTGACCCGACACTTGCAGCAGCTGGAGAGGCCACAAAAGTTCCTCACCAAAAGGATAAAGGGTCTCAAAACTCTATCCTATGCTGCCCGACTGAAAGAACTCCAGCTCTATTCAGTCGCACGCTTGCTCAGAGGTGACCTTTGCCTAACATACAAGGCCATGTCAAACCCAGATTTGATGAATATGCTTCACCTCAAAAATCTAGATCCATCAGAGCCACAAGGGCGGAGACTTAAACCTCGACACGGCTATTAATAGGACGTGCTGGAGGGATAGATTCATCACCCAAAGACTCCCTATGCTGTGGAACAGAATCCCGGTACATGTGAGGCAGAGCACCTCGCTGGCCTTGTTCAAGAGAAATCTTGACCAATGGATGGGAGATCGCAGATATACCCCAGGGATTACCTCAGTGTCACTGCTCGACAGAGGCACAGCAAAATAATGGGTATAGTTCCCCATACTAAAGGGGTGGCGTAAGCCACAAAACGATGGGCTAGGCTTGTAAATGCCCTCGGGCAGATAGCCTAGTATGAACCTATGAACCTATGAACCTATAAGGGTTGGGTTAACTTCACGGGGTGGAGCTATGTTACAGTGAGAACAACACTGATCATGCTTACCATTTTACATAAAATAACTGCTCAATCACTACTGCACATTCTGAATAGTCTACCAAACACTAGACTATGGTAAACTCTCAGTTAACCGGAATCCAAACAACCAGAAAAAATTTGAAAAAATACAGTACAATTTTCATGTGTTGAACTTGCTGTCCTCCCCCACTGCAGAAA
>NW_025060644.1:0-5624 GCF_019279795.1 Protopterus annectens | reverse complement strand
ATCAGACAGTTAGCCTAGGAGTTTCCTGACATTTACTCAGTTGCCTGCTACAGCAAAGCCATGGTTCAGACAGCTTACAAAGCATCAGAGAGATATCTCATTGTTGAAAGGTATCAGTCAGGAGAAGGGTACAAAAACATTTCCACAGCATTGGCTATACTATGGAACACAGTGAAGACGGTCATCAAAAAGTGTAAAAAGCATGGGACAACAGTGATGTTGCAAAAAACTGGTAATCCCTCCAAAAATGATAAAAAACAAGATGAAAACTGGTCAGGGAGAGTGCCAAGAGACCTGCAGCAACACCGAAGGAGCTACAGGAATTTGTGGCAAGTACTGGTTGTGTACTACATATGACCACAATCTCCCATATTCTCCATATGTCTGGGCTATGGGGTTGGGTTACAAGAAGGAAGCCTTTTCTTACACAGAAAAACATCCAGGCCCAGCTAAAATTTGCAAAATAATACATTAAGTCTCCCAAAAGCATGTAGGAAAATGTGTTATGATCTGATGAGACAAGGTTGAACTTTTTGAACATAATTCCAAAAGGTATGTTTGGTGCAAAAACAAGACTTCGCATCACCAAAACCCACGGTGAAGCATGGTGGCGGCAGTATCATGCTTTGGGGTTGCTTTTCTTCAGCTGGAACTGGGGCTTTAGTCAAGGTGGAGGGAATTATGAACAGTTCCAAATACCAGTCACTTTTGGCCCAAAACCTTCAGACATCTGCAAGAAAGCTGGAGATGAAGAGGAATTTCATCTTTCAACATGACAATGACTCGAAGCATACATCCAAATCAACAAAAGAATGGCTTTACCAGAAGAAAATTAAAGTTTTAGAATGACCCAGACCTAAATCCAATAGAAAATATGTGGGGTGACCTGAAGCGGTCTGTGCACAAGAGATATTACCCTCGCAATCTGACACATTTGGAGTGCTTTGGCAAGGAAGAGTGGGCAAACATTGCCAAGTCAGGATGTGCCATGCTGATAGACTCCTACCTAAGAAGACTGAATGTCGTAATTAAATCAAAAGGTGCTTCAACAAAGTATTAGTTTAAGGGTGTGCACACTTATGCAACCAGCTTATTGTACATTTTTTTTATTTTTTATATTTTTCCCCTAACAGATTTGTTTGTTTTCCAATTGAATTGTACAGCCCCAAATTGTTCTTACGACAAGTACACCCTACCCCAAAATTAATATAAATAACTCCCAAGATCACACTTACTCCAGGGTATGTGCCACTTGCATCACTAAGTGATACAAACACCAGTCTCACAACATTCTCACATTACTCACAACTCTGATCACTCAAACACACACACACACAAAACACTATTTTGTTCACAGACCACACATGTAAGCACCTCACCTGTCAAGCACTACTATACCACTGATACAAAGCTACGAGTCTCACAGACACTCTCACAGTCAAATTCATGAAACTCTTGATCACAAAGCAAACCCTAACATGCATGGAACTCGCATCTCAATCCCTGCACAACACATACACACACACACACATGCAAGTGTACACAGGCACACAGACACAAAATACAAACTCTCCCACACCATCACAAACACTCAAACTCTTGAAATCTGTCCTACATAGGAAAAATAAAACAGTTTCTATACAGGAGAGAATTCACTTACATGCAAGCTACCATCTTTATGCACATACCCTTAACAAACATGTACATGATAAGTACACATACTCAACAATGTGGACTACAATCAGCTGGTACTTGACCACCAGGTATGTACAAAACTGGCAGACAGACCTTATCATCAATGATCTTAAAAAAATGGAATGCAAGTAGCAAAGTTTTCATTTTATTTACAGTGTGTGTGTTTATAGTTGGTGGGGGGGGTGGGCTTTCCTCCTCACAAAGAAAACTGGTGCATGGGTCATTTTCTTGTCAACCAATGAAGCATCTACTTGTTCATACGTAACTATGCCAAATGAACATCTGCCAGTCATTTGTAAATATGAGATATATACTCATCATATCAACTGATCTGTTAGGAACATCACAATTCGATAACAGCCACCAAAAAAACAGCAACCACCTCAGGCTTAGGATAATCCAATTTATTCACCGACTAAGCGCTTTCACCAAATTAATGGCTTCCTCAGAGTCAGTGTAACAAACAAAATGCACAACTTATATACATCCAATGCAAGATACTCAAGCATCAATTAATTAATTTAACAAATTAATTGAATACAATCAACAAAATTCAACACCTCACACTGTCCCAGTCCTTATAAAGAACTAGCATTGTAAATACCTAACTCTAAAGTAACATAAATTAAACTATACTATACTAAATATATAAAACACTTTTATAATCAATGTGTGTATATCCTTACTTATACCTTATACTACTTAGTTATTTGAATTAAAAACTCAACCACATTAAAAATTCCTAACAGTTTTTAAACAATACTTGCTATAAATGCAATACAAATTAATAAAATACATGTTTTCATCAAATCATTCTATTTCCTTTTTCACAATTAATTGTTTCACTTATATAGTGTGCCCAATACTTTTATATAATAGCAGCCCTAAATTTCAAAACAGGTTTCAAGGAGATATGTTCATTAATGCCAGGGTATCTAGTGGCATTAAGCCTCAACTGCCACTTCGTCTCCAGTAAGGCAACTTTATTACTAATGTCCCCTCCTTCGTCAAACATAACCCTATCTATGATGAAAAATAAAAACTTCTTGAAATCCTTACAGTTCCCACTGTGAATGTAAAGTGCATTATGCAAATCCTTCTTTTTAATTGCTCTCACGTGTTCCACAATTCTTTCACGTAACCTGCGGGTTGTCATGCCAATATAGAAAGCATCACAGGTTGAGCATAAGGCCACATAGACCAAGTTCATGGTGTTACAATTACACTTGCCAGGACATGGCAATGTGTGCCACCCTTGATACACACATATGGGCCTTCAGCTATGTACCTACAATATCTACAGTAACCACACCTAGACATCCTAGGTACCCTGCTCTTTTTCTCACACTCCATGATGCTCTTGATGTTGTCACCTTTGCTGTAAACTATCTTCGGACTAACCCCCAACACTCCTTTTGTGGAATCACTAAAACAATACTCCCACATTCTGTGTAACACCTTGACAATATCGTCACTTCCTTCATAAAATTTTAAAACAAAACAAGCTCCAACCATCTTAGACCTTTCAACTTCAACTTGGTCCTTAGAAGTAATGTGTATTGTATGGAGAGTTTGTGATGAATCTAGCAATCTTATGGTGAGTTTGTTGTGGTTTGAATGTTGTTGAACACTGGGGCAGCATAGAGAAGGGAGGAGGAGAGCTTGAGCAAGGGAGAGTCTAGCATTTGGAGTTAGAAATTTGTTGTTACGGTATAATAAACCTAATTTCTGGTTTGTCTTTTTTATACATTGGAGAAGGTGCATATTAAAGCTGAGTTCATCATCGATGATGACTCCTAGAAGTTTAGTGTGAGCATCAGGTTTAATAAATGTGTTATTAGAGGAAGAGATAGAGAAGAAAGATGTGTGGTGGGAAAGTGACCCGGGGAGAAATAGTTATTGGTCTTTTTAGGGTTGAGGATGAGTAGGTTATCAGTTAGCTACTGTTCGGTAGATAAAAAGGTTTGTTGAGTGAGAGTATGAAGTTTAGAGATGGAGGTGAGGGTTGAATTGCTGGCATATTGTATGAGGGAAGATAGTCTACAAGATGTGTGGAGGTCGTTGGTGAAGATATTGAACTCTTAATAACTTCTGCCAAATAATTGTACATCAAATATAGTGCTAGCTAAATCAGCTTGACATGCTGGAATAAAAGACAGAGCTCTGTTCAAAACAGAGGTCTCATCGGCAGTTAAAATCCTTTGTGATATGCTATAAATCAGGGACTGGTTACACTCTGCCACATTTTCTTCAAAGTCCTGTGTCCCCCCTGTGTCCATTGGTTGTTTCCTCTTCCTTCTCCCCTGACTTCTGCATCTGTGTGGAGAATTGTCCACCCCGTAAAGGATCGGAAGGGGGAGACAAGAAAAAACCTGTTTGGGAGTTGGAGGAGCTAAATCGGACCTCCCTGCTGTCAGACTATTACCAGCTGTAGTTTTCCTTCTCACATCAGGCTGAGCAGCAACAGTCTCATTCCCCTGTGGGATGGTAAATACAGCACTTGTACCAGATGCATTATCAGTCTGTAATCTCTCAGTCGGTTTATCAACAGGAAGTTCCCCAGTCTTATTATTCTGAGGTACATTCAGATTACGGTTAATATTATTAACAAAGTCAAGATGCTCTTTGTGTTTCACTGTTGCAGTCATCACATTTGGGTTATCTGCTTGCAGTAGCCCTTAGTCGGCCTGATTATCAAAGTCTTGGGTCCTGCATCAGTTGCTGTCTCATCTTCCGTGGCATCAGGTAGTCGGGTATAAAGCATGCAGCCGACACCATTACATCAGTCTTTCTTGCCGTGCGGTGCCCAAAGCAGAACCAGTTCGCAAGTGCCGTCAGCCGACTACTGAAATTTTTGTTTTCGAGTTTCAGAACCAAAGTTTTAAACTAAAGCTAAGTACCCCATTGGAGAAACTTTTTCTTGCTCTAAACCGATGTCCGTAAAAGTCAATAATTGTATTTCTATTGGAAAGCAAATACCTCAAAGATTTTCATTCGTACTGTATTCCTTGCCTAGGCCCTGACCATGATCTACCTCGCTGTTGGTTTTGTGCCTTATTTAAGCAACAAACTATTCATCATCTGTATATTTACGCTTCTAAATATTTTGGTACTCAGTTCAATTATCCAGATATGTCTTTGGTAAGCCATCTGACTACTGACATTCCGAAAGCTCCCCCCACCCAAAAAAACTGCAAAGATAGAGAGACAGGCCGCCTAGGTCCAAAGCTGCCGACGACGCTTCTCCTAAGCCAGTCGCCAGTTCGCCGGTACTCAGTGAGGCGCTTTCACAGCCCCAGATACCTGCTTCTTCAGATCCGCAGGCCTCTACTAAGACCCATTTGGAGTCCAGTATGCTACGAGATGCTTCAACTGTGGATCCTGCGGATGTCTCTACCTTGGATGGGTCCAGAGCCGCTGTGCAGGCACCGGCTTCTGAGGGTGTATTCAGGCCTACTGACTTGCATATTAAACCGACACTATCTTCTTCTTCAAGGCCTAAAACTCGAACCATGCCTAGCAAACCAACACCCAGACCACATGGTCAGGCCTCTATGCCTAAAAAACAAATAAGAATGGCTGAAGACCTTATTACTTTAATCAGGGGAAGCCAACCTTCAATTTGCTTATGATACTTCTGACCAGGATTCTGAAATTTCTGTTTCCTCTGATGACCAGGATTTACCCTTACTACCTATGAGAATTCTGATGCAGAGGACTATTTCCTCTGCCTCCCCCCAGAGGATTTCTCTTTTGGTGAAACCTAGCACTGTTAGGGAGCATTTTCGCTGGGAAAGCCAGGATTACTCAGATTCTAAAAAGAGGCTTAGGGATTTCTTACTCTTGCCCCAACACAGGCCTTTAGCTATCCCTCCTGTACTAGACATTGTTGATGATGCCTTTTCGGAATCTGGCTTGGCCCCTTAGAT
>NW_025060643.1:0-4751 GCF_019279795.1 Protopterus annectens | reverse complement strand
CTCGTATGACTACCAAAAGGCCTGGAGAGTCACCAGCTCAGGGAGGTAACTGCACAGCACCATCCCTTACACAGTGTCCATAATGTTGCCCCCTGGTGGTAGAATGGGTACAGGGTTAAACCTAGGGGTGACAATGCAAGCAGCTGTCAGATTGTGCACATATGCCCCACCTCACCCACAAACCCATTCTGTATGTTGTCCACAACATGAGACAGCTATTGCCCCGGGTCATGGCCATTCATATCCTTACATATGCAGATGCCTTCCATTTGTCTGTGTGGTATGGGCTACAATGGGGGGGTACAAAACATTAACCCTGTTTTACTGTAGCTGCCACGGGTTTATGCACATGTCACTCAAACACCTTTTGTGTTGTTTCTGTCAACAGGCCACTGGTAGAACACTCCTGTGACATATGTAGGTACATCTAGTTTTGGTGGAACACAGTATGGGTGATGATGCCCATGCCCTTTATGCTATGCATTTGAAATCATCCGTGTCACACTGTACTGCTAACATCATTGAAAGGTTCATGGACAGACCATACTCAGCAGGGTAATAGTGCATGCCTCCCATCATGACGTCCCATTTTGTGGGTTGTGCACTGTTGCTGTCCCCATTCAGTTTTTTAAAACTAATAAACCCGTTTACATGGCATGTATGTCAAACTGTTCCTTTGTATGATATGAAACATGAACAGGTCACATGCAGCCTGAGTGCACTGTACCATCATTATGGTTACGGGGTGTGTTCATGAATATGTGCTTGTGTTGGGGGGGAGTTTTATATTATCCAACACCCTATCTGTATTGCATATTCATGCTCAGCACTTGTTCAGAACATGTAAGCACTTCATGAGCTACTTTACTATAGCACTCATTCCATCTCATTTCCAAAACACTGTTTGTCCTTACATTTCCAGCTTGCAAGTACAACAGCTGTTGTACAATACCTCACATATCTTGTGAGACATGGTGAATATACAGGCATGTCCAAGTGTCAATTACCAGTGTTATTGCCTTCTATATGATGAATATGGCAAACATGAGGCAATATAGCAATTGTCTCATGTACACAGTCAATGCTCACCTCCCAACATATGACACTACAGCCTGTGGGAGATGCACATATGTAGCCATGGGGGTAATGCTCTCCAACCCAGACTGAACCTGACATTCATGGGGGGATGTTAACATTTGCAACACACCCCACTCATCACATAGTCTAAAGATCTCCACCACCACCCACACATAGTAAGACTAACATTTGCACCTCTCCTCTCTGTGTAGGCAACAGAGGCAGCCCCATCACCAAACACAACCCCAAAACTTATAGCCCACAGACTCATGTGTGCCCATCAACTACAGCCAATAGGGTTTATAACATACCCAACAAAAGTCATAGGTGACTCTAAGTCACACTGATGTCCCACTCAGCAGGCTACACAAGGCGATAGTCGCCATCGGGCTGTCGGGTAACAGGATCTGCAACATAACCTATGCACCCATGCCCCCCTCACCAGGTACAATTTGACTGTCATTTATTTTGGGGACTGCCTGAGATGTAACTTCCGGACTACATGTCGGGGACATGCAATAGCTCCCATCTTGTAGCCCGGAAGGTATAAGCCCTGAGAGCATTCTGCATTCATCCAACTGATACCACTGTACAATGACTGAATGTTTCACTTCAACAGTTGCCTATGCTTCTGCTGTCATTCCACAGGCATCCAGTATCTGTCTGCTTTGAATGACATGGTCACAAAACACAATGCTTTGGCACAGATGACCTGCACCTGTCAGCCCTGGGTTTACATCTTAAGGCTCTTTGCTCCTATACTGCCTGTCTTGGAAAAGTTTCCAATAACATATTCACCACAGAACAGGAACAGGCAAGCAAAACCTGGGGTAATGTTACTCAATGCTTGCATCTTCATCTGTAATGCACTCAGGCAAGGCACTTATAATGGACCACTGATATCTCTGCAGTGACTGGGACCTGCCTCTAGGCTGCAGAGCACCCTGCATGACAGGTTATATGCAGACCACACCTTTCAGTCATGTACAGGACGGGAAAACCCCAGGAGGTTGTCCATATTTCACAAGGATGTACACACCCCCAGGCTGGTTCTTAGCACAATGCATCAGAGGTAATCCATGTGCAACTAACTTTGGCCGAACTGCTATACACATTGTAACTTGCTAGATTCACACCCTACCCCATGGTTAACGGCCCCCATTTCTTGGTGTACTGGACAGTAGGGTTCAGAAGAAACTACTGATGTGAGACTGACACTACCCCACACTTAACTGGGATACCTACTCATGTACCAACAAGGCCAACGCCCGGGATTCATAACCTCAATTGGGTGGATCAACCATACACACCACACCAAGCCAACAATATCCTAGACATGGACATTACCAACATGTGACTGGTGTTCCACACCTGGGGTTATCCCCCCATTGGTATTTAACTATGCTAATCACCCTTGTTATCCACATCCCGCACACACCCTTCACTGAATACACAGTACAATATTTCTACAAGGCCCTTCAGACTTCTTATGACAGTGGTAAACCCCTGACACCCGTGCAGATGGACAATAATTTTCAAATGCTGAAAAAACACAATGCACTTCATTAGCACTTACATGACTGCATGGATCATGCTATCCCAAACAGAGCCATGATGGTACCCCCCGAAAAGGATGGCCCCTCTGGGGGGCCAGTTCCATGGGACAACAAAGGGAGGAGGCTGTTGCAAAGTGGGGTACAATCCCATGGGTGGGTAGCTCACGGTCAGCCTCAGTAGGAATCGGGATTCATCACATCCTCCAAACTAGCTACGTAAACATTACACATTCCAAGGACTACCACAAAGGTTATGGAGGTATGTCAGTACTCTCAATACCCACATCTGCTCTGACATACAGTTAGGCAGGAACATTACAGAACTGACTGTTGGCAACATCCGGGCAGATGGTTCAATGCTAACTTTACACCCTCTCACACCCTACAGGGCCAAACCCATACAGGAACAATGCAGAGTCCCTGGGTCACAACTATGCAGTTCAAACCTGCACTCTGTAAGGCCTGGAACACAGACTCCATGTGACCATCCAACATCCCAGGCGGGATTTACACAAACCTCAGAATGACATGGCTCCCCACTTGGCCACCAATTCACTAATAGCCTTGATCGGGCATTGTGGCCCCTGAATGGCACACAGCAACAGTTATCACACCCCACACAGGTGGTGCCACAATGGACCAGAGGGACTATTGCCATATATGCCTGACTGGACTGTTCTGAAAGGCAATGGGGCACATCATCATGGAAGGCATTCAGAGAGACATGTGGCTCCAAACCTTTGATCCACCCAGGTTGGATTTGTTAGGGCCAACCATGGCTCCTACCTGGTGGACTCCTTTGATACAGTTACCAGGTATTTGATGGGTAAGGAGGTCCACACAGCCTCCCTTGTCCTCTCATTCTTTCAGCACCATTCTCCATTCTGGTATTGACAACATACACATCCACCTGCACATCGCCCCTACATCTGAGATGTTATGCAAAGTGGCTAAAGGACAGGCCCCACACAGTGAGGGTAGCATACTGTAGTACCTACTGTAATTCAGTTACAATTGGCATACCCAGTCCTCGGTCATAGGGCCCCTCATGTTCGGTATATGCTTCCTGAGGTACAGGCTAGCACAGAGGACTTTCCCTGAATAGGTTTCAGATGACTGCAACAAGAGCCATGATTGACCCAAAGCTGATACAGACACCCTCCAAAGGGTGTCACTGTGACAGATACCTGGTGTGATACATGGCCTCAAGCTGCATGACACAAGGTGCATAGACATCCCCTTTGGATTAACCCAAACACCCACTGACTATCACATAGGTGGTAGTCCCTACATACATGAGACATTATACAAGCTCTTAGTACACATGATTTGCACTCCTTTGATAACCATATTGCTGGCGTGGATATCCTTCTACGCCACCCTAAACTGTAATGGGTTTGTAGCTGGAATAAGGCACCCATTGTACCTCTATACTCCTGATTCTACAACAAAGGGGACAAGGTGTACCTTACAACAGCAACGGCTTTAAATACCACAACATTAACACAAAATGAGATTATTGACCTCTGAAGGAGACTTATGCAGCCAACTACAGAACCACAACTGTACACATTTGCATACTGCATACTCAGGTGACCTCTGCTGAACATAAGGGGCCCCTGTCCACAACAATATTTATGGATATACTCCACATAAGCAACATAAGCAAAGGGCCCCTGAGAGCAACATGCTCAGGGATATGTACCCAAATGCAACGATGAGTGGGACGTGCTTGAGGGATACACACACACACACACACACACACACACACACACACACACACACACACACACACACACACACACACACACATTACAGTCCCACGGATGCACACGCATCAACACACACTTACACAGACTACAGCAATCACAAACACACTTGAACACAGTACCTACCTGGACTGCAGCACCAGCAGCAATAACTAAATGTCCCTTAACACTGATAATATTACCTTTTTCTAGTGTTCGACTGTAGTCTTTCAGTCTTAAGCTGATTACATGTGGTATGTAAAAATTCAGTAGTCAGTATCCTATTTAGTGTACCTCCATGGGTGTGTACATGTCGTTAACCTATCTTTTATTTAAAATTTGCAGAAAAAAAAAAATTTTTTTTTTTTAT
>NW_025060642.1:0-5349 GCF_019279795.1 Protopterus annectens | reverse complement strand
AACAAATAACTTTTTATAATAAACCAAGCGGAACCGCGTTGCAGCAAAGTACTGTTCCAACTTTACTTCTCATATATGGCCTGAATGATGTAGAGAGATATAACATTTACCTTAGGACAAAATGAGTCCTACCATGCCTCTAACATAACTGGTTTTATACGGCTCCTTCGCCAACCGAGTTTTGAGTCACTCCCATAAAAAGAAACAATACTTCAAGCTTCGCTTAGTTTTCCCAACAATGTATGAGACCAAGCTTTTCACCGACCAGTGAAATGAATATCATAATACATTTACCATTTGCGGATCTTTTCAATGCCAAAAACACATCCTGTTCTTGACATACCTCCTGTTTTCATACAGAGAGAAAAAGCTTATCGGAAATTTTTCAGAAAAGCTTTCACCAATTTAATCGCAGGTCAAAATGTAAAACACGTAAGCCCTCTAATTGTTTTAAAAGGGAAACCATGTTAGTAATCCATCCTATTCGTGCAAGGGAAACATAATTGTAGTCCATCTTTTACATCCATCATCACCGAAAGAAACGTGTCGGTCGATTTCTTTTCAAAACCAGGGTGTTGCGGTGCATACTTACGCCATCCTGTTTCTGAGTCTGTAAAGGAAAAATGTCCATTCCAGCAATTCCTTTCAAACCATGGTCATTTAGTATGACTGCTGATCACATATTACTAAATTGTGTTTCTGCATTTAAACAAGCTTTTCTTTCAACATATTTACACAATTAGAACAACGGGCTGTATTCATAAAATCTGCTTTCAAGTTCCACTCAATTTTTAAAGCTTATACTCAAAATCAACACACCATATAGAAAACACAAAAAACAAAAGAGCCTTTGGTTCGATGCAATAAATTAAAATGCAATTTTACCAAGTTAATACAAATGATAAAGTATTACTACCAAGCTGAATGTATTTAACAACACGCAGACCATTCTGTGAAAATATTTTATCAGTTATAGGCTGGGCGCTGGTTAACTTGATCAATTTATTCTTTTGCAATCACAGGAATTTAATTTATGACTTGAGGCTGAACATTTAAACAACACGGCTGGTAGGGGTAACTGCACTAAGGAATTAAATTCGCGTAGCTGCAAAGCATTTATACACTTCTGAAAATACACAGTTTCAATGTATTTTAACCATAATATTGTGATCATGTCCTCAGAACTGCACAACGCCATTAACATCTTGTTAAGAGGAAATATGCCTGGGCGCTGGGCTTAAATAATAAATATTTGAAGCAATTATTTTGCTGGGGTAAAACCAGTGATATTACAACGACAAATTACTTTTGAACTTAGATTAGGGTACTTGTCTGCGCGGTATGTATTTACACGAACTGTTTGCTGACATGCATTTCAATCATAGTAGGTACCCTGGACCCATTTTTATTTAAATATGGTTTTCTTACATATTTATTACTAGACATTAATCTCATTTGTACTGAATTCTTCTGCATTTGTACGCAGAATTTATGCATTTGTACTGAATTCTTCTGCATTGTACATACAAAGACACTCAGAAATACGACTTTAGTCTAATCTTACAAATTTAATAACATTAATATTAAACAAAATCTTGGAGAAAATGTTTGTCTCTCTAGAAATATCTAGATGGAATTTGTTTTGTACATGTCATGGTATTTTAAACTACATACTCAGCAATTATTATATTCATTGCTTTTATACCAACATTGTTTTAAAACATATTGAAATAGTGACCAATCTTGTTCAATTTTTTTACATATCTTTACTCTCTTTTGTATAAGCTGTAATCAATTTTAAGCCATCTCTTGTTTTTTAAACCATCTCTTGTATAGCTTTACAATTTAACAGGTTTAGTAATACAATTTACTTCTAAATAATACAAAAATAACCATTATGATGGCTATTAACAACTTGTAAAATATCTTATCCTATCAGGTTTAATCAGTTTACCAATTTCTAATACTACTAATACCTGTTTTACTCTCAGAAAAATTATTGTCAGAAGGAATGAGATAATGTTTTCTGCTTAGCTTTATTTGGAATGTATTTGTTTTATTTTTCTGTAAGCACAATTTGGGGCCCTTGTTGTTTTATTTTTCCTGTAGCTTTATTTCAGACCTTGTTTTATTTTTCTGTGCTTTATTTCAGACCCATATTTGTTGTTTGTACAGCTTTATTTTACAAGATTATATTTGTTTATTTTTTCTGGCTTTATTTCCAGACCTTGTTGTTTATTTTTTCTATAGCTTCTTTCAGGTGCTTGTTGTTTTATTTTTCTGTAGCTTTGTGCAGTACTGTATATACGTGTTAAAGGCACAGAAAGTGCCTCTCCCTCTTATACAGTCAGTGTAAAACTGAAAGTGCCCCTCCCCTGTGAAATTTTATCAAGCACTTTTCAATTTTTACCACCCCGCCGCCCTATGCTTTTCTAGTGAGGAATAAGAATCAATGCATCCATCCGAAGCCCAGCTTACTTTGAGGTTATACGATTTATTTCATTAGGTTCACTAAAATCAAAGGCTTTCCACTTTCAGCCATATTACCCTCAATGAGGTAATACACACTCCTCCACTGCACACCGGAAGTGGAGTTTGAACACCAAATCAATAAAATACGCACCATGCAAGCCCCACGGTACACCTGCTGCGTGTACTTGATGCAACTGATTTTCTTTTAACATTTACTGAAACCAAGATTATAGTGGCACGTTAGTAGGCATTTTTATTACAAATTACCAAAATAAGTGTACCCTGTAAAGGCAATTTTAAACAAATTATGTTTTTAATAACAATGATGCTTTAGAAAACTCAAACTACTTGCCTGACAATCAGTCTTGTTGTTTATCTTATCTTTCCAGCATTTCTGTAGCTTTATTCATTCCAGTCTAGAGGTCAGAGCTCACATTTCATACTCTGTAAACTATGATTGAGTATTTTAGCATTTTCCTTTAATGTGATTGTGATTTACATAACTATACATTTATACAACTATATTGGGCATTGCCCACCATTTTTATACAAGGATTTTCAGTATTTTTATTTATTTATTTAACTATTTTAAGCATACCATTAATTTTATGAAACCTGTTTTGACAAACACCATCCTATACAATTTTGTTTTAAATTTGGAACTTCAACTGTTTGAATTTACTATACAATTATAAAAATTGTAAAAAAAAACAAAATAGATATTAGTTTAACCAACACATTTATATTTATATTATTTACCATTTGCTGTTGTCTGTATTATTCTTATGAATGTTACTCTAGATGGTGAAAAGAACACACATGCGTAATCATCTTTAATATATATCATTATAAGCATGTATGTCTGTGACACTAAATCTTTATTCTTATTAACTATTTTTGACTTAATTTTTATACACTAGAACAGTTTTTATTTTGAATGTGCTAAGAATGGCATTCATAGCTACTTTACTTTTATATTGATACTTGATAAGATGTCTTGCTTAACTGAATGAAATTAAAACATTTAGAATAGTTGTGAACATCAGATCACAAAATACCGCCATATCGACAACATTTTCCATAATATAAACATATTACTCAAAATATATTTCTTTTACTGAATTAACTTTGTGTATGCAGGAATTCCCAGTCTCTGTCAGTTCAAGCCTAAATTGTTTCCTTTATCATAAACTTCTGTGCGTTTCCTGTGATGTTGCATGGTCTTTCTGGCATTCTTTAGTAAGCTGTTCTGCTGAATTTTGAAACTCTATACTTTTGAAAAGGTATGTATAACTTATTCTAAGCACCTAGACTCATTGTGTCTGGTTTTAGAAGTTTACATTTCCTTTGTAAACAAAATGTACTAGGGTTTTATCAATCTTGTTGTCCATGGTGACAGGACATAACTGTTCAACATCAGTAATTCTTTATCATGAGAACAGATCTTTGTCTTTACAGTCTATTTTTAGCAATATGATGCAATATTATTTTATGGCGCAATATACACAAAATGCAGTTTTGTTGAAGCACACAATAAACATTTTGTCATATTCCACATGGTTTTCTTTGAGATACCAGTCAAATATTGTAATATATTTTGCCTGTGCCTTACTATCAACCTGCCCTAATAAGGTTTTACGACACTAATATGCTGTGTATATAACATTGCAATTTTGCATTTAAGCACAGGTTATGCATGAAATATCATACATGCAACCTCCGACTGTCGAATAACAACCATATAAAATGGCGTAGAAAAAAGTCTTACCAGGTTGTGAAAACCAAATTGTGCAAGATGGCTGGAAATTTTCAGAGTCACTTGAAGCTGGTGAAGCACAACCAGACAGCCCGGACTACCTGTGCCTAGTGGACGATTCACTTACTGGCCAGCCAGGCGCTCCATGAAGATTTTCTTAGAGACCTAAGTCTCCCATCCGGGATTGGCAAGGCAGTCCTCAAAAGAGCACTACTCGCCTGCCGGCTGCATGAGCTGGAATACCACTTCCTGTTTGGGATTTTGCCATCAGCCACCAAATCAATTAAGTTACTGCAGAATTTGGCCTGGTGAGCCCTCTGCAGGGTACCCATGCCTCCCTGTGAATTGCAGATTGAGTTCAAATGCAGGCCTGGCTCGTGAAAAAAAATTACATGGGCAGTGCTCAGCTGCTACTCATTTGAAAAATTATTATGGCTCTTGGCAGTTGTGATGGATTTGAAATGTCATTCTTGGAGCACTCAGTCTTGCTGGCTGGATTCTGCTGGAGGTTCAAGTCGGTTATATTTTGCATTGCAGTCTGTGCAAAACGCGAGAGGTATACTTTGCGTATCAACTTTAGAAGGCAGTAAACAAAGTAACTTTTATAATAAACCAAGCCGGAACCAGCGTTGCAGCAAAAGTACTGTTCAGCACCTTCTCATAGTGCAGATGATGTGAGGGCCATAATATTTATGGGACGAAGTGAGTCCTACCATACCTCTAACGCAACTGGATTTATACAGCTCTTTATATACAGTTTTAGTCCTGAAACAATATAAACTTCCTTGTTTAACAATGTCAGCAAGAGACCAGCTTTTCTGACAGGTGTGATCTCCATATATTATTTGGATCTTTGTATAGAAACATGCAAATTTCTTGTGCCATATCCTGTTTTTCCATGCAAAACATATTTTCGAAAACTTACATTGTCACAGTGTCGCGAAACCATCTGTTGTTTTAGGAAACATGTTATTATCCTGTTATTTTTAGGAAACATATTGTGTCCATCTTTTTGTATATGCAGAAAAGGATGTCAGTGTTCTTTAAAAGCAGATTTTGCATTTTGCCTTGCATCCTGTTTCTGAGAAAATCAAGGATGGGCAAAGGTTTTTTTCTTTAAA
>NW_025060641.1:0-4919 GCF_019279795.1 Protopterus annectens | reverse complement strand
TAGGTTGTCTTGAGACAAGGTACTGAACTACCATCCTGCAGATGTCCTGATAGAATGATTTGACAATGCAGTACCCCTGTGGCGCAAGCAACAGCATGCAGGTCAGGCTTGAGACAAAGGCTGTAGGTCTTCAGGCCTGAGGGAGAGACTGAAATAGACAGCACACTTGCAGCCAGGACTGGTGAGGTGGTTACTTCAGGGAGGGAGCTACCCTGTAGTAGTGAGACTGAAGGTGAGCCACCGTTGCTTGTGGGTGCTGCTGTTCCCTTGGACAGTGTGCCTGAATGGGCAGAGGTGAGTAGTAGTACCCAGGCTGACAGTGAGGCACCACTGTCAGAGAATACCAGACTTCATGTGGAAGGAGGAAGGTTACAAGAGTAAAAGTCATAAGGTGCCCCAGCCTCAGTGATCCTGCTGGCTTGCTCTGCACTTAGAGGCACCTGACTCTCAAGGAAGGAGAATCTGTGTATATATGGACAAAAATGTTATCATAGTGAGAGTGGTTCCTGAGGGAGGGCTAGTGAGAAAATACAGTAGTTAGATAGTGCCCAGAGCTCACAATCAGGTACCACTTCTAGTTAAAGTTTTTCTCCATGATATTCCCTTTGCAGGTCATATGAGCATAAAGCATACCAAGAGATGTATCATACAGAGCTTTTATTAGTCTGGGGTTTCTAGAGATGTAACAGGGTACTACAGGGCCTATGAGCAGTGCCAAAAGGTAGGCAAGGCAGGAGACAAGGTGAAAGCTAATTTGATGCCTTTTTCTGTGATTGAGGAGCCATCTTAGAGGATAGGCGGATATTTCAGCACCTTGAGTCCCCTGTCTGGCTAGGAAAAGTATCCTAGTGATAGTAGATTATGCTACCAGATACCCCGAGGAAGTGGCTTTGTCCTCCATTGAGGCAGAAAAGGTGTCAGATGCTTTGTTAGATATCTTCAGCAGGGTAGGTTTCCCAAAAGAAATACTGATTGACAGTGGTGCCAATTTCATGTCAGACCTACTGGCTTGTCTGAGGAAGTACTGTAGGGTGAAGCACCTAAAGACCACTCCCTACCATTTCCAGACTAATGCACTTGTTGAGAGGTTAAACTCTACACTGAAGATGATGATTCAGGCATTTGCAGACCAGAAGCTTAAGAGGACCTCCGGACAAATATTTAATTCATCTGCTGCGCTTGAAGCAGAGAGGTGGCCCCAGAACTACAGGTTTTTCACCCTGAGCGCGTATGGGCATAGTAAGGGACCCCAGACTTAAGCATATAGAAATGAGTGAGGGTGAGGAATCCACAAGCGAGTTCATGTGGTGGCGGCGTCCCAAACCTGGTACGTTTGGGAACTCGCGAAGCTTGGCCCAGGAGAACCTGGACAGGTCAAAACGGAAGGAGGCGAAATGTCAAAGGAGAAAAGCCAGGGCAGCGGTTCTCATTCTGCTGGGACACAAATAAGCGCCAAGGCAGCCTGGGAGGACCCAAGAGCAGGCGAAAGCCAGCATGTTAATTCCATGTAGAACCAAGTAGCAGGAGGCAGGGTGTCAAACTGTACCATGTTAAAATGACTCTTACTAAGGATAGGGAGGGTCAGTTAAGTATTTGGTATAGCAAGAGGAGTCTGAGGGGGCTCTGGTGATGCTTGAACTGACACCTCAGTGGAAGGGGTAGCAATGTCCCAGCAGCTATCATCTACCCAGGTTCGAGAAATCCATGCAGTGTTACAGGAGTTTGGGGACTTGTCCACTGGGAAAACCAGGGTGCATCCTCCTGGTGGTGCACCATGTGGATACAGGATGCCAAAGGACTATTAAGCAGGCTCATTATAGGAAAAGTCTGGAGAGAATAAACAAGACCTCCTGAGGGAGGAGAGGACAGGTAATATTGAACTAGGGAGGAAACCAGTCCCGGCCTCCCAGGTGTTGGTACCAAAGAAGGAAAGCAGCACCAGGTTCTGTGTAGACTACAGGATATTAAATAGTCACGCAGAGTCAGATTCTTTGGACAGATGAGCCCTAAGAACAGCTGGGTGGGGCTACATATCTTACCACTATTGATCTTTCCAAGGGTCACTGACAGGGGGCCCTTGAGTCCCAGTCCTAGAGAGACATCAGCCTTTGTAACTCCTTTTGGCTTGTATGAGTTCACAAAGATGCCCTTTGGGATGGAAAATGTCATAGCAACTTCCAGTGGTTAAGATCATGTCAGCCGGAGTAGGAAGGAGATTTTGCCCTCACTTATTATTAGATAATATTGCCATCTGCTACTGGCCTGGCAAAAGCACCCTTCAGCATGTCAGGGAGGTGCCAGAGCAGACTACAGAGAGGCAGGGTTGAGCCCTATTGCCTCCAACAAATGTCAGATGGGTATGGCAGAGGTCTTCTACCTGGGACATAGAGTGGGGAGTGGTAAGATCAGGCCAGAACCTGTCGAACTGGAAGCCATTCAGGCATGGCCTGCCCCTGTTACCAAAAACCAGGTGAGGGAATTGATAGGGACAGCAGGGTACTACATAAAGTTTGTCTCCAGTTATAGTACCATAGCTGCTCCCCTGACAGACATTTCAAGGAAAAATAGGCCAAATAAGGTAGTGTGGACCCCAGCATGTAAGCAGGCATTCCAGAAGCATAAAGGAGTTTTGAGAGGACCCCCTGTGCTAGCCAGTTCAAATTACAGCAAATAATTTGTTGTGCAGGCAGATGCTTCAAACCATGAGGTGGGGGCTGTACTTAACCAGGTTTCCTCAGAGGAAGAAGAGCTCCCAGTGATATATCTCAGTCATAGGCTCTAACCCAGGGAGGAATGCTATATGGCTGCAGAAAAGTAATGTCTAGCCATAGTGCAGGCACTGCAGAAATTTCAGCCTTATTCAAAGGGAAGGTAATTCACTGGAAGTTCAGACCACAATCCTTAACATGATAACGAGTCTGCTAAAAATACCGTTGGCTAAGATATAGGGTTGGGTAAGACATGATACAGACAGTGCAGCACCACAGTAGGGTTAACAATGCCAATGCAGATGGGCTCTCAAGACAGGGAATGGAGTAAGGTATTCAAGATAGGTCACAACACTTCAAGCAAATATTTCCTCAAGGGTCACTTGAAAAAGTAGCTTGAGTTCTCCGGGGGGTATATGTTAATATATGAGAAAGCTGCAAGCCTAGCTAGATAGAATTTTGTAGATAATGCTGTCATTTGGAAATATTAATATAAGCCACAGGCTTGTTCTCTTAAATGTGAAAAGACTGTACTGGATGTTGAACTGCAAAAATGTAACAACAGTGCACTCTACTGTAAGAAAGCTAAGTCACACATTTTATGACTGTTTTTGATCTCAGAGCATTTAGCATTTGTCTTCAGAACATCCAACATCACAAGCACTGTCTTGCTCTATATGTAAGTTTATTTTAGAACTGTGTTTGCTCTTAGATTTAGCTAGGAAATAGGAAGTCTAGTCTAGCTGTTTTTCTGTATTGATGTCAGAACTATTCTACTGTATTATTTTAAGCATTTTCCTGTGATCTCTGAACTCTTAACTAGTACTGTGTAGTAAAGTATTGTCTTGTGTTTTTATTATTTATTATTAACTATTTTTTAACCTTTCAGCTGTGGCTATTTTGTGTAGAGATAATTTAAGCTCTAGAGTACATAGTCTTGCTGTTTAGTCACACTTACCTGTTGAATAATACTATTGCACAGTAATAATTGGATACTATTTGATAAGGGCCGTATTAGTAGCTGATATTAGTGGTTGGTGGTAGCGATTACTACCTTATAGCCTGGACAGAAGGGGAACAGCTAGTGAACCTGTGCCAGCCTTCCCCAGGAGTGTCTGTGTGTTTGTATATATCTCATATCTCAAAGTGTGTGTGTGTCAACTACTTGGGCAGGGACACAAAGCACTGGTTGGACAGAGAGGGTGCTGGAGGCTATAGCTTGACCACCAGGCTGAGATCTGGAATCTATAGCTGAGCCAGTGGGGAGTCTTATTGGGGATCTGGAGAGAAAGGGAGAAACCAGCCCCAGACTGACTGTGATCTCTGTGTGCTCTTAGGGGGGAATTGTACTTTACTGTGTGTGTACTTGTTATCCTTCCCAACGTGGGTGCCCCTCACATGTGTTAGTGGTGAGGATTGAGGCTCCTTGATTACTGGGCCAGTGCATGGGCATCACAATGGGTAGCAAGCAACTTGAAAGGCTTGATATGTTTA
Source organism: Protopterus annectens (assembly GCF_019279795.1). NCBI lineage: Eukaryota > Metazoa > Chordata > Ceratodontiformes > Protopteridae > Protopterus > Protopterus annectens. The sequence goes on along the minus strand of NW_025060641.1, from coordinate 717 downwards.
TAACTAATAGCATGTAATGACTGAGTATGGAAGGCTAGGTTTAATTTAGATCTGAGATTCACTGTGATCATTTTTTTTTCCTGATCTGACAAAGTATATAAAATGAAAGCACTAATCCAAATAAAGCTTCTGTAAATGAATACTGACTCAAGGAGACTTATTTCAAATATTTGAAGGGATTTAATATAAAAACTGGAAATTCCAGATAGAAGTGAAGGTTCACTCTCCTTCCTGAACCACTACTTTTCTCAAGCTAATTTAGCATTTCTTCTACTGATCCTGGCTGGGTCCAGTTAAGTTTGATTTAGCTTGGATTGAGTTCATTCCATCATTTGGGACCTTTACATTACTGGCACAAGGATGCTATTTTCTGATATGGCAAAATTAATCAGCTTAACTTTATCAGTGCAAAAGGATAACTCAGAAACACTTTCAGTAAGACATTTTACAATTATGCTTTTCATTTTCACAAGTAAAGATTACCAGTTCATAGAAAAATATGTTTATTTAAACAGAAGTAAAAAAAAAGGCTGATTTCAGATACTCAAATATAAAGTAACTGTTTTTAAGCCTGAAAAAAAGATTAAAGGCTTTGACAAAATGCTTCCTCTGGTTTGTATGCTTTATTTTGCCCAGTCCTTTAAATTATTTTGGTATGTCTTTTGTCAATTTCAGAGCAGACCCGCAAAAAGCATCTAGAAGCTTTTTAACCTTTTT
>NW_025060640.1:0-4501 GCF_019279795.1 Protopterus annectens | reverse complement strand
AAAAATTTGAAAAAAATGAGCAACAAAATGCTAACTATAGATCATAATTTTAAAAATGGTTAGGGAAATAAATTTTAAATTAAAATTTTCTGAAATAAATAACAGTATAGACAAAGAGAAAAAAGATTTTACAAAATAGAAATAAAGAAAAAGAGAAAAATCTCCAAAAAACTGGAAAAATATCCACCTATATTGTAAAAATAATAAAGATACTGCCCCTTTTTAAAATTTAAAATGTTAACCTCAAGTGACAATAGATGTAATCCAATCCCAAAAAATGTTGAACCTGAAAAGGGGTGACCAAATTATACAAAAGATAAAAACATACCCATAAAAAAAGTCCAATGTTTATGAAAAGTTGCATCATGAAAAAAAAAGTCACATAGCTCACAATAGATGTAAAAAGTTGTGGGCCAATGTTCCAATCATATAGCTGAAGATCAGCCCCAAAATGGAAAATATAAATTCCCCCTTTTCAGAAAATATTTTGAACTGCTTGCATAGAGTTCCACAAATATGTAAGCCCATCTGTTGAATCAAAAATAAAAATGAACCCGATAGCTCCAACAGTTAAATCAAAATCCCCAGATAAAAAAAGGGGATTATTTAAGCACTGTTATGGTATCTACAAGACCAAAAAAGAAAGTAGAAAATATAGCTACTCCCTTTTTTAAAATGAAATATATCAATTGGTTTGATGGGGTTTCCCCCAATCATAAGCAGTAGTCAACCAAATTCAAACGCTACTCCAAACATCCACAGCTTAGATTCTAGATCGCCATGTTGAAAATAAGGCCAACATACAACCAAATTTGAAAAATTAGGTTCCCTTGGATCATATCAATAAAATAGATACTTCAGAGACCCCAAAAACAAATCGAAAAGGTCTGTTCAAGTGAACCACTCACCCAATGGTATAACAAAAAACCGGAGATGATACCCCTCGCTGCAGTTGGTATAAATAAAGAAGCCCAATATTCTTCTGATGTTATGTGACAAAAAAAGCAATACACAAAGGCACCTTCAGAAATGGAATACAAAACGGTCCAAGAGTAAAAAAAACAAATCCAAAAAAACCAAATGGTCACAAGATAGCACAGTCCACCATGTTTTCCCCAGCAGGAGCAAAAGTTAGATACAAAAAGATCCCCCCGTAAGGCCCTTCCGAAAATAAAAAAAAATACCCACAAATGATTGGGGAAAAATAGTTTAATAAAAAACCCAAACAAAATGGGATAAAAACCCGAATGGTTAAAATGCCTTCGTGACACCCAATCAAAAATTGATTTAAACAATAAAGCCATTGATTGGTTAAAAAACATTTTAAAAAAAAACAAAATTAATATGAATTTAAAAAGCTAAAAAAACATTAAGAATACATTCGAATATTAAAATTACTTTTCTTATATATTTTTAAAAATACATAAAAATTTTTTGAAAATTAAACACCAATTTTTTCCCAAAAAATTTTTTAAAATCATTAGCAAAATAATTTTGACCAATCTTTAATTTGAAAAAAATTTTTATATAATTTTTAATATCAAGTATGTATTTGTTTGAAACACCAATTTTCAACAAAAAATGTATTTGCAAATTTTTTTTAAAAAAAATTTCATTTCCCCCATTAAATATGATTTTTAGTTACCATTTCTTTTTTTATTGAGTTTAATAAACCATCTTTTTTTCCCAATTTTTTAAAAATGGAAAATAAATTTTTGGGTCCATTTTTTGTTTTTCTTTTTTTTTAATATCCGAGATGTAAAATTTTCAATTAAAAATTTAAAAAAAGGCGGAAAAATAAAGGGCCCCAACGAAGTTAAAAAAATTTGCAAAATGTATGTTACGCCGGCCAATGGAAAGGAACCTTTTTATCACGTGGTTTGAAAGGGGAAATGGACTCATAGTGATGTTTATAGGTTTTCGCCCCTTTTTCCTTTTGGGGGATTTTTGGGGGAAAAATGTTTTGATTTGCCCCCCTATATTCCAGTTTTATCATCTTAATGAAATTGTTGGTATTTTGCCAAATGTAAAGTCTTGTTTATTGGGCTTTATGTTTTTTGATATGTTAATAAAGATTTTGAAAGAGTTCTGAGCCATGGTCAATTAAAAAGCCCAATAATTGTTTTAAAACCTACGATTGAGTATTATTACAATCCTAATCCTGATAAAATTTAATGTTCTTTAATTTTTGAAAAATGATGGGAGAATCGGGTTTGGGGTTTTAAATTTGTTATTGCAAAAAACATCCTGTAAATTTATTTTTGGGCATAGGTAAAAAATTAAATGTCATTGATATTCCATAAATTCCTGGAGATATGGAACATTCCCCCCATCCAGAATCCCTATCCCAGATTTTTCTTTTTAAAAAAATAGGAAAGTCATAATTTGTTCAATATAATAAACAGACATATATGGGGTTTATCCTTTTTGATCTGTAGGAAAATTTTTGGTTGTCTTTTTTAGTCAAAACTTTCGTAAAATTTTAAACTTTATTGAACCGGGTTGATTTTTAAGATTCATTGAAAAAATTAATAGCATCAAGTTTTGTGGAATATTGGAAAGAGGAATTTACCCCCAAGGGAATGTTCAACCCAACTGCATATCTTTTAAAATAGTAGTGTTTTGTAGATTATTGTGGAAAATTGTTTTAAAAGATTATTTAAAAATTTTTCGGGCCCCGGGTGTTTTATTTTTTGAGAAAAAAAATTTTTGTCAGTAATTTAAATGATAAAGTTTTTTTTCAAAAAACCTTTTGGGTTTTCCCCAAACCCGGGGTGGGCTTTTTTGAAATTTTAGCATCATTTTGTTTAGGGCCAAATATCATAATAAAATAAACCATTTTTATCTTTGTTTTCCCAAAAAGCCCTGACAAGTTTTTTCAATAAAAATATTTCATTTTTTGTCCCCTTTTTTGGAAAAATTGCATAAGGGTATTTGGTTTGATTTTTTCCAAATTTGTGAATATTCGTATACCTTTTCAAAAAAAAAATTTTTAAAATTGAAAAAAATCTTAAAATGCAAATAAATAATTGAAAAAGGATTTTTTATGTTCATTGTTTTTAATTTTTTGTTTTTTGGTAAATTTTAACTTTTGTTAAACCTTTTTTTTCCCCTTTTAAGTTTTTATAACCCAATGTTTTATCTATTTTGGGAAAAATTTATTTGGATTTATATTCCCTTCCCCCTTTTAAAAACAACTTTTTGGAAAAAAAATTGTTTATGTTCTTTTAATCATTTTTTTTTTTTTTAGCCCCTTTCCTTTTGTTTGGGGATCAATTTTGTTTTTAATTTGAAAAATTTTTTAAATTCAATGATTCTATTTAATTCAGATTTTCCAAACTTACAAAATTCCCCTTTTAATAGACCCATCCTTCTTTAATTTTAATAAATATTAGATATTTGTATGCCAAACAACAGACCTTTGATTGTCTTCACATATATTATATAAGTACCACTATTGTCCTGTATCAGACGTGGCTACAACGAACCAATTTTAGTATTTTTGTGTATTGCCATTATTGTCTGACTATTGTTAGATCATTTGATCTTCATATACAGGCCGTGGTTTTACTGAAGAACAATTTGGTCACATTATGGATCTCCCAAAAACTCCTTTTGGATCTATCATCGGATAAAGATGATATTGCAGCATTTGGCATTGGGGGTGATACCACTGCCTCAGGGGAAAATGATTTCTTTAAAACCTGAACAAAAATGTGAACAAGAATTTTTTTCATTAAATAAAAAAATGAAGGCACTGAGATCTTGTGTTTGGCATCACAAATTATTAAAAGCCTATTTGGTAAAGGGCATTTGCCCTAGGGGGCTCAGAGTGAAAATACAGCCCTTGGTGGCTAGCCCTGATGAGAATTTACTTACAGAATGGAACTCTATTCAACAGGAATGCTCATGAAGTTTGTGAAAGCTTTATCTGATTATTACACTAGAATCATTGAGAGTGAAAACTTTAGTTCTTTAAGTCTATTGAGGAATGCAATCATTATCAAAATGAAACTTTTTTTCCCCTTTTTTTAACAAAATTGAGTACTGAACTGTTAAGTTTTGATACTATTTTGGGAAAAAAAACTTAAAAGTTTTCTCGTGACCTTTTAGATTATGATAAGGGACAACCTTCTCAAGAATATTAGGCATGTCCGATTCAAGAAGGACATAATGTTAATAAGCAATTTTCTAAATCCAAAAGGAAACCCCCCGCCCATATTAAAAGGGCACAGTAATAATACTGAGTCCACTGATTTTGAAACCTGCCTGGCACAGATACTGACACACAGTCCATCATGGATTCCCCACCCCCAAACGTAAAACTATGTATCCCCTTTAGGGGAAAACAGGGGAGGAGGAGGGGGTAGGAAGCACAGAAAAAATCACCAGTCTACAGAATTTGTTGGAGATATTGACCAAAAAAAAATAAACAATGTAAAAAAAGGTTTTTAAAAAATTTTCCCAGGGGGGAAAACCAAAAAACTTTAAACAAAAAAGG
>NW_025060639.1:0-5351 GCF_019279795.1 Protopterus annectens | reverse complement strand
GGGCAAGAAGTTTCACAATGCATGTTGAAAGGCACACACATTCTGGCAGGTGGATACATGCCCCAGACACCCCCACGAACCTATGGACCTATGTATCCACCATTGGCCCTATGTGCTGTTAATCACCAATGTAATATCAATACTATGGCAGCATGTGCAAAGGTCAGTTGTCAGTCCCCCATGGTACAGTTGTGGAATATGTGTCATGTAGTAATGTCACAGCTGCCACATGTACACAGTCAACCCTATCCCTACCCATGGATGTACATAAATGTATGAGATGGAAACACATGGCCAAACTGTGGACAAACACTCTGAACCCAGTACTGGCATAACCTGTCTGGTGGCATGAAATACAAGTGACAGCAATACCAATCTGATGTGGACCTACATGGACAGAAACATGGAAACAAAACATTTTTCCAAGGATAGCATCCTGCATGACGACATCCTGCAGCTGACAAAAGGCATACATTAGGCCTGCAAAAGCACCATAACACATGCACACAAATCCTGTGTGTCAAACAAAAAGTCTGTCAGCTATACAACACTACCCCAGAGTGTTAGGTACATGTCCAGTACATGAGACAATGCTCACCAGGCGGGAAAAAAGGTGTAGGTCACAGTGATATGCTCATGGGGCACTTTTTCCCCACATAACACAAACATGTCAGAATGCATGGACACATATGACCAGTCATTGTCCATGCCACCAGCTGATGTGGGATGCCCCTCACGGGGAAAATGATGGGGAACAGGGAAAGGGGATCACTGAAAGTGACACAGGCTGGTAGACCCTGCCCTTTGGTTGGATCAGACCACCGGGGATTCTGACAAATTACTGAATGCTAATGAAATTAGCTACAACAAGCTGAATGGTTCTTAGCACAGTCACTGCATTGCTATGGGTACCACCCCACAACAGGTGAAACATGCAGCCCTGTTAAAAACATGTAGACTATATGCCCCCGACCAGGTGTGCATCCTCACTACTAGGCTGATAGCATCACATTACACTGTTTTACACATCCCACATGTGCACCTGCAGAGAACAAGGTCATAATGTTACCCTTTAAAAACCCTGTATTCCCGTGGGAGGCATCCCCATGGTAACTATTGAAGGTCACAGGTACATATGTGCATTTGGACACATACATCATGTGTGCATTGCCATAACTGGTTTAATAATGTCATGCATTATTGTGAGTGACAACCACACACATGCATTCTGTGTGCAAAACATGCATGTCTGTAATCAAAGCCATACATAATTGTGATATCGTTTAGAAAGGTGCATCCTGAGTGTGCCGTGCCAAAAGGATATATCAATCATACACACTTCCCCAGAACACCAGGTCATAATGTTACCCTGTCCAAATACCATGTATTCACATGTGGCAGGCATCACACATGGTAACTATTGAAGGTCACAGGTACATATGTATTTGGTACAACACATCATGTGTGCATTGCCATAACTGGTTTAATCAATGTCATGCATTATTGTGAGTGACAACCCACACTGGCATTCTGTGTGTGCAAACACATGCATGTCTGTAATCAAAAGCCATACATAATTGTGATATCGTTTAGAAAGGGGTATGTGCATCCTGTAGTGTGTTTTCCCAGTTGCCAAAAGGGATATATCAATCATACACACTTACCCCCCCCAAGACCACGGTCATAATGTTACCCTGTGCAAATACCATGTATTCACATGTGGCAGGCATCACACATGGTAACTATTGAAGGTCACAGGTACATATGTGTATTTGGTACACACTACATCATGTGCATTGCCATAACTGGTTTAATCAATGTCATGCATTATTGTGAGTGACAACCCCACACATGGGCATTGTGTCAAAACACGTGCATGTCTGTAATCAAAACCCATACATAAGTGGGATATCGTTTAGAAAGGGTATGCATCCTGTAGTGTGTTTTCCCAGTTGCCAAAAGGGATATATCAATCATACACACTACCCCTGCACAGAACACCACGGTCATAATGTTACCCTGTGCAAATACCACGTATTCACATGTGGCAGGCATCACACATGGTAACTATTGAAGGTCACAGGTACATATGTATTTGGACACATACATCATGTGTGCATTGCCATAACTGGTTCAATCAATGTCATGCCTTATTCTGGGTGACAACCCACACACATGGGCATTCTGTGTGCAAAACACACGTGGCATGTCTGTAATCAAAAGCCATACATAATTGTGATATCGTTTAGAAAGGGGTATGTGCATCCTGTAGTGTGTTTTCCCAGTTGCCAAAACGGATATATCAATCATACACAATTACACCCCCTGCACAGAAGACCACAGTCATAATGTTACCCTGTGCAAATACCATGTATTCACATGTGGCAGGCATCACACATGGTAACTATTAGTCACAGGTACATATGTGTATTTGGTACACACATACATCATGTGTGCATTCCATGTAACTGGTTTAATCAATGTCATGTGCATTATTGTGGTGACAACCCACACACATGGAGCTTCTGTGTGCAAAACACCCAAGTGGCATGTCTGTAAACAAAAGCCATACATAATTGTGATATCGTTTAGAAAGGGGTATGTGCATCCTGTAGTGTGTTTTCCCAGTTGCCAAAACGGATATATCAATCATACACACTTAATAATTGAGATATCGTTTAGAAAGGGGTATGTGCATCCTGTAGTGTGTTTTTCCAGTTTAAGCGGATATATCAATCATACCACGGTCATAATGTTGCCACAAATACCATGTATTCACATGTATACACACATGGTAACTATTGAGGTCACACAGGTACATATGTATTTGGTACACATACATCATGTGTGCATTCCATAACTAGTTTTAATCAATGTCATGTGCATTATTGTGGTGACAACCCACACACATGGGCATTCTGTGTGTGCAAACACACTGCATGTCTGTAATCAAAAGCCATACATAATTGTGATATCGTTTAGAAAGTGGAATGATCATCCTGTGGTGTGTTTTCCCAGTTGCCAAAAGGGATGTTTCTTTCATACACACTTAACCCCCTTCACACACTTGCCACCTGCTGGATTCAAACCCCTACCTAACTATGTTATGACACTAGAGACGATGCATTAGCACAGCCTATTCGATTACTGGGGGATTTTCTTTCCCCTGATATACTTATAGGGTGCTGACATCATCAGAGTTTAGGAAGTGGAATGATCATCATGTGGTGTGTTTTCCCAGTTGCCAAAAGGATGTTTCTTTCATACACACACACTTACCCCCCTTCACACACACTTGCCACCTGCTGGATTCAAACCCCTACCTAACTATGTTATGACACTAGAGACGGATGCATTAGCAGAGCGCGCTATTCGGATTACTGAGAGATTCCTTTTCTCCGATATACTTATAGGGTGCTTACATGATCAGTGTCTAGAAAGGGGAATGAGCATCCTCTGGTGTGTTTTCACAGTTGCTAAGAGTAACATTTGGACCAAGTGTGTGAGCATGCCCAGTTCAGCCTTCCCATGGCATGTTGTGTGAAAGATGTCTCATTTATCTAAGTGTGTGAGCATGCCCAGTGTGGGCTTTACATATGTTGAACTCTGCAGCCCATCACATTTGTGGATGAGTGTGACCTTCAACAAATACCTCCAGTTTATGGTTGTGTGTTCTGGCCATGTTGTAGTTACTGTCCAAATGCTTTTTGTGTGAACAAACAGGGATATACTGTGCCTGGAGGTTTTGCACGGGATACCTTGCACACAATTGTCAACACCCGTCCATACTGACCTAACACTTTAGCACAGTATAGTGTAGTGTTTCAGTACTTTCACTGTGGTGGTCAGTATCCTGGGCTTTAGTCCTATCACAGCTTTACATTTCCATAGTGTGCACAACAGCCTGGTTAGGGTCCAGTTGTGCACATCTGCACAAAGGCGATGCCTCTACAGACCCTGGTAATTACTGCCCCATAAGCTTAACAAGTGTAGTCTGCAAATTTATGGAGAGGATCATAATTGAGCTCATAAACAAAGATATAGGGGACATGCAGACATTGTACCCATCCCATTTTGGCTTGGTCAAGGGCAGATCATGCCTTTTGTACTGGGTTGACATCTTCAAAAAGGTCACTTAGGCCATTGTTGGGGAAAGGCAGTCCATACAGCCTACCTTGGCCTTGCAAACACTTTCAACACAATACCCCACTCAGGTATTGTGGAAAACCCTAACAACTGAAATGTAAACCCATATGTCACAAGATGGGTTGCAAACTGGCTTAAGGATGGGACCCACAGGGTTAGAGTTGCTGGCACTATGTTAGACTCCAGGCTGGTCACAGGTGGTGTCACACAGGGCTCAGTCCTTGGCCCCCATTGTTTGTCATGTACTTCCCAGAATTACAGGCCAACATGGGAGGACTTTGGATGACAATGTTTGCAGATGACTGCAAACTGGGTGCCATAGTGGACAGTGCATCAGACACGGATATCCTTCAGAAGGGACTCACAGTAACTGATAGCTGGTGCCAGGGCCATGGCCTGAAATCAAAGTGCACAACATGTGTAGACATACCCTTCAGGAAAAGCAAGGTAACCCCAAGCTACCATATAGGTGGCAATCCTCTAAGCACAGAGGAGGTTATCATGGACCTGGGGACCCAGGTTGACAGTCGCGCCTCTCCTGAGACTCACCTTGCTAATGTGGCTAGAAAGCCCTTCTACATTGCCCACCTGATCAGGATGGGATTCACATCCAGATCTAGTGGGTCATTGTTCCCCTGTACTCTTCACTTATCAGACCGGTGATTGAGTAGAATGCCCTATTCTGGCTGTATCTCACCCAACATCTGCAGCAATTGGAGACACCCTGAATGTCCCCACCTAAAGGATCAAGGAACCCCAACAGCTGTCATATGCTGCCAGATTGAAGACACTCACCCCTATTCACTCACATACCGTCTGCTTAGAGGTGACATGTGCCTGACATGCAGGCCATGTCCAAACAGGGATTAATGGACATGCTCCACCTCAGAATCGGCAGATCCACCTGAACCACTAGTGCAGGTGACTTACACCTTAGCAGGGATGTAGTTGGACATGTTGGAGGGATGGAGTTATCACCGAGACTCCCATGCTGTGGAATACAATCCGTCCATGTGAGGCAGAGCACCTTGCTGGCTGTGTTCAAGAGGCATCTTGACCTGTGGATGGAAGGTCATAGTTAACCCTGGGATCCACTGTGTCACTGCTGGAGAGGGCATACAAAATAATGGGCACAGTACTGTTTCCTATGGGTTTAAAACCTTGGTTTTTGGGTAAAAGCCCAAAATAGCCCCTTTTTTGTTTAA
>NW_025060638.1:0-5013 GCF_019279795.1 Protopterus annectens | reverse complement strand
TCTGTATAAAAAGCATGGTATTAGGTCAGATACCCCATTCTATCTTGTACCTCAGCCACCTCCAGATTACTAACATGGAATAAGAGAAATTACCCTACTCTACTCTACTCAGACCTGTGACACTAATGTGAAATTTGGTAAGAAAACATAGTCTATGTTCAAACGCAAAATAATATCACAATAATAGCAGAAGACTGATACATACCCCATGCTGTGCTCTGATGCTAAACACAAGCATGGAAGAAGGTACTTAGTGAAGTGAAAAGCTACCAATCTAATTTCCTCCGTAATAAGTGAAGACCAAAAGTTGATACAATGGTAGCTGGAAATCAGGAATTATAGTGACAAAAACAACAAATCCAATGCCAAAAACAAAGTTTATTGCAACACAAATAGCCTTCCTCAGTGCAAATCCTTTACAATATAATTACTCACTCTATATAGGGAACAATTAAAATCATATGATCAAAGTCAGTCAATCACAGAAGCATGTTTAAAAATGTAACCAAACAGAATACATACATATTTGACTGTGATCATATGATTTTAATCGCTTCCTATATAGAGTGAGTAATTATATTTCCTCCATACTACAACAGGACAATAAGTTATTGTACTCTGTACTTAAACAAAGTATGCTGGCATGGCTTAAGGAAAGGCGCTTTAGTCTCTACTCACACCCAGTGCACTGGTACAGATTAAGGTAGGCTGGAGCACAATATAGGCCCCAGTATGCTAACGGATATCATTTGAGTAAAGGGTCTCCAATGTGTTATGCTAGCCACTTCTCTGCTTACCCTTATCATATTTTCTTCTGTCGTTTTCTTATTCATCTCTTTATATTCTTTTCAACAAGCCTTTTGACCTCTCTTCTTCTGCCTTTTCAGTATGTAATTAGACCACTCGTTCTCTTCACTGCTAAGTAGACTAACCCTGTTTATGAAAGGCAAAGAGTCTTTTCATTTGTACTTACCTTTTCCTGTTTATTCTTCAATTTTTCCACTACTCTACAGGCTAACCAAATATGTTGTCAAAGTACTTTAATTGTATAGAGTTTTTCTTCATGTAGAAGACCATTCCTAACTCAATGTACTTATATTTTACCAGCTGTTGTACTTTTTAGTTTCTCGCATACTGTAAATTCATGGTCTAAAGTCAACATTTTGACACTAACAGAGGAGAGTATCTGAAACAACAGCAGCATACTGTATTTAGAGAAGGCATAGTCCAAATCAGCACCACCCACTTCCACTTTGTATTTGGAACACACATTTAGCCTACAGCCTTATATATATATATATATATATATATATATATATATATATATATATATATATATATATATATATATATATATATATATATATATATTTGTAATCAAGACACTCATTACAGTTACTGCTTTCTTTATCCATCTGAAAACATTTATTGTTGCTGATTTTTAAAGTCCAGCCAAACATTTCACTGGTGCTCTATAGTTTCTATACATTTTTCCCATGTAAACATTTTTTTCTTTACTAAACAATCTTGTGTAAATAATTTCTGCTATCTTTTAATTCTGCTTTTTTATAGGTCCCACCCTTACTTTTATATAAACTATTTTTTGTAAGTAGGACACTTGCTAGGGAGCAATAGGAGACCATTGCTTCCTCTTACAGTAAGAGCACTTCAATTTTAAAGTAGTTTTGACCCAGTAAGACTAATTCCCAACTCTTCTGATGTTCCATTTTCTGAGCCATGGCAAAAGTGGGCATCTCACTCAGTTTAGGGCTAATAAAAAGAATGTTCAAGTTACTTAAATATGCTACTCTGTAAGAAAAGGAGGAACTTCTGAGTACATTGCAGGTTCCGAGAAGAGCAGTCTTGGCAAACATCAAAGACTGAAGCAATACTAATTTTGTGCTGACTTGAGAAAGGAATACATTATTATCATGGCATTAGAAACCCTAAACATTTGGTGAAATTAAAAATAAATAAACAAATAAATAAATAAAGAGGAGCCTATCCTTAGCTGTAAATGCTGTAGTGAGACAGAAAGAGTGGCTATATTTTTAAATCTATACTTCATTTTACTAAGAAAATATATAAACTCTGATAACCATAAGCATACTTAATATTTGGGACAGAATATATGTGTAAAAGTGTCTGATTAGCTACTACTTTATAATGAATTGTACAGTATCTATTAAAAAAAAGAAAAAACATGTTTTATAATACATATATTATTAGTTAAGTCATGGCTGGCTTAAACATTGTTATTGTGAACTTTCAAATATGGAACAGCATAACATTCATAACAAGAGCAAAATCATACCAAAATAAATCTTATATGCACCTAGCAAGTATTATCTGTATTTGTAAAAGAAAAAAGTAGTTCTTCAACATAACTAGAATAATTAATATGATCAGGTAAGAGTTCTTATAAAAAGACAATAGAAAGATTGCTATAAGAAAATTAATAAAAAAATATACTCCTTAAAAAGAAGATAAACAATGTATTCCTCCTCATCGGTGCTAATAAAATAAAAACTCAGTAATTGGTTGCTTAATATGAGCACAGAGACAGTCTTGGAAAGATTTCTCTGTTTAAATTTTATGGTACTTGTGATAATGATTAAATTCAGAATTATAAAGGATATTCAGACATATCTGCAATGCCATGACAATTGCTATATATCAAAAAAGCCATAGTTCAATGAGGTCCAGTTCTACTAAGTTATGTAGTAGGACGGGCATAAAACCACAGTCAGAGAAAAAGGCTGCATTGTAAATTAGAGCAGCAGTGTTACCAGCAGCACTTATACTGCTAAGCAGTAATGATGTGCCACACTATGAGTAGTCACATGACCAACACGACACGGGCAGTAAGGTGGCATGCCAAAGCAACACACATTGGCAAGTGCAATGATATGGCTCATGTAACTCTGACACTCTGAGAAGGCCATGGAGTGTATAATTGCAAAGTGTCACTTCATTATAAATAAAAAGAGGGGTGGTGGAGATACTAAAGGCAGAAAATAAAGAAAAGGAAGCAGAGGAATGCATACAATGTTAATCTTAAGGTGTAGAAAAACAGATAACGAAGTAGGCAGCCAACAATACCACAGATCCGGAAGAAAGGAAAACTCTTCTTTATTCAAGTAAGTGCTTTTGACTGACTTCATCAGAATACAGATACAAAGTGCAAAACACTGCTTAAATAACCCACCCCACCCTACAAATTAGTTACATCATTTCCCCAGGAAATTAACAATGAATGACATGACAAGATAAAACACATTTTAAAGGATCAACAGCACAAAACCACTCATTGTTAGTTGGTAATCACTCATAAAAAATACAAAGACTTCAGTTTCAGCAAAGCCATTATACTGACCCTGTCATTTAGCCCATGTTTTTTACTGGCATTAAGTTTAATTTGCCACTTTAATTCAAGAAGTTCCAAAAACTCTTCCAACAATCCACTCCTTGAACCCAGGTCAGCATGATCAATGGCACAAAACTTGGGTGGGTTATTTAAGCAGTGTTTTGCACTTTGTGTCTGTATTCTGATGAAGTCAGTCAAAAGCTGGCTGCCTACTTTGTTATCTGTTTTTCTACAGTTTGTCTTGGTCTTTTGGCGGTTTTTGTTTAATCTTAAGGTGCTCATTTTATATAAAGGGTAGAGGTGGAAGATAACAAGGATCATATATGAGAAACACAGAAAGAGCAGAGAAGGCAACAGAGCAAGTGCTGACAGATAAGTATAAAACACGGACATAGACAAATAGGGTTTTCATGGAAACTAAAGGTGAAAACAACAGTGGAGGGATGCAAACATACAGAAAGAGGAAAACTGGTGATGAGAAACTTTGGATTATAAACAAGTTATGGAGAAATACACATAACTCCAGGATTAGGTGATAAGGTGAAGTACATGGAACATGTCTGACAGGACCAGTGGAGAGCCCACCCCATGGCTGATGTTATACATGGCCTCTGCCTCTGATTGCTTGATAGTTGAGGCCATCTTGACATGTCTCTATCTGTAGCACCAGGAGATGCTTCATTGCCCTGTTGTGGGAGTTTAATTTCTGAATCCTACTAGTGGAACAGATCAGGTGGTTTCTTTGCAGATCACTATAATGATGTTTGCACTACTCAAGAGAGAGCAAGTGATGCACCATCCTTGGTAAGCTAGTGCTAGGCATTTACATTATATAATGCATCAAAATAAATGCCAAGCAAATGCTGCTTGTAGTCCCTGTAAAGCAAAAGTCCTACAGAATACAACATCTGAAGATGCCATGTCCATTTCCTTTGTTGATCTTCATTAGAAGTGAAAAATGTTGGCTTTTATGCATGGCTACATGCATGGACATGACATGATGTGTGTCATTGGGCAGCAATGTTATGATATAAAATGTATCCCTGGCACAGAACAGCAGTGCTATGGATTCAGCAGGCTCTGTGCATGAGCAGAATGTGCATGTGTCCCACTAGTTAGGATGGCAGGCAGAGATGAGCATTCTAGGACCACCTTAGCATGATAGTTCAATGCATTACAGTAACAGCTCAGACACAGTCTTCCTAAGTCACATTAGTAATAATTTCCATACTAGGATGTTGGATTTAGGATAATAGAAAAAGACAGTTACCATGTTGCAGAAGGTACATTAAGATAAGCAATTCAGGAATACGACTTCTGAGAAAAAGACTTCAAACTATGATACAGACACAGTGAAAGAAGGCAAGATGCCTGTTAATGTGCATCTATATTGTACTAAGTACCCATGGTGCATGACAGCAACATGGTCAAAAGGGCACCAATGGATTTGCTGAGGCACAGGGGCATGACAAATGAATGTCCAGTTGGTGCAGTACTCCATGATACAGAAAATAGCACCAGAGCAGGACAAGTGAATAATTCAGGAACATGCTCAGTCAGTGCAGGACAAGTGAAGAACTGAGCAGCATGCACACTCATTGTAGGACAATTGAAGAAGTTAGGAGCATGTTCAGTCAGTGTAACCT
>NW_025060637.1:0-5081 GCF_019279795.1 Protopterus annectens | reverse complement strand
TATTACTGTCTTTTAAATCATTTTTCAGTTGTGCACTTGCCTTGCTTCATTTAAAAAGTTTTAAGTTGCTAATTTTGTAGAGTTTTAATTGCATTTACTGTTTAGGGCTACACACTCAAGTGTGTTAGCCTTTTCTGAGTTTATTTACTGTATTATTGCATTGTTTAGCCTGTTTTAACTAACAAAAGAAAATACTATCTCGTTTGCTCATTTCCTGCCTTTCCTAGCTAGTATAGTCCAGATCCCAGGCTTGCTGGTTTCAGGACTTTATTTTATGTGTTCAGAGCTATACAGACCTTGCTGTGGTAAAGAGAAGTCCTACTGCTTACCAGTGGGAGTGGTGAGCATTGTAAAGCCTAACACTAGAGGAGTAGTTTCCAGCTCTGAAATTGTAATTTTATTAGCCATTTTAGGCTGATTTCTATCCTTTTCAACTTTCTGGCTTAAAAACACTTGTGTTTGTGTGTTTTTCGCATTGTGCAGCACTGCGGGGCTACTGTTAAACTATTCCAGGTGCCAGAAAGTCTGCTCTTCACATTTTCCCTTAGAATTAGCTGGTTTCTCAGTAGTAGCATTAAAATCTGAACCCCTGTGACTAGCACTTGCTCTAGAACTTGCTGGAAAGCACTAGGAAGCCTTAAACTGATCAAAGCACTCAACTCTCCTTGTTAATAAGGAGAAATTCATTGTAGACACTAAGCAGCATATAATTGCAAAGTACCTTGCAAGGATAAGGGAAAACAGCTCTTGTACTTTACAAAAAAAGCACCTAAACAGGCATGTCCAAGGGTCAGCTTCCGGTAATTTCTCCTGTCCACCTGGTGAATCTGGGCATACTGGGGCAATGCAGCAACTGCCTCATGTACACAGACAACCCTCTCCTCCTATCACCCAACACTACAACCTGCGAGAGATGCAATTACATAGCCAAACTGGAAGCAAAGCTCTCTCCAGCCAAGATTGTGCTAAACAGTCAAGAGGAGAAGGTTAACACCTGCATTGCACCTCGAGCAACACAGAGCCCTTCAAAACCCATACCATCAACACCCACACATAGCAGCATTAACCCACATATGCGGAGGCTCTTAACATTAGCCTGCCCAAGCAACAAGAACATCCGAAGCTGAAACGCAAACAAACAGTAGCCACAACCAAAGTGACACATAGCTCACAACACCAGTGTGCCACCCAACAACAGCCCCTAAGGCAAGAAAATGTACCCAACACTTTAGTCATAGGCGACTCTACAGTCAGGCACACTGATGTCCCACTCACCAGGCTGAACAAAGAGAAAATTACAGTCAGCTGCCTGTTGGGTGCCAGGATCCACCATATAACGCATGCATTCAAATAACTCCACAACAAGTACAAATACGACTCTGTCATTATCCATGTTGGAGTGAATGACTTGAGGGCGCACTCCCTGGACCATACATGAAAGTATGAGAAATGGAAGAGCTCTCAGATCATGTGGCCCAGGCAGGTAAGACCCTAGCCCTGAGTGGCATCCTGCCTTCCCCCAGAAATATACCACAGTATAAGAACAAAACGATTGACTTCAACAACTGGCTAAGCTTCTGGTGTCATTCAAAGGGGATTCAGTATCTGTCTGCCTGGGAAGACATGATCGACAAACCACAATGCTTTGCCAGAGATGGTCTGCACCTGTCACCCCTGGGATTCAGGTTACTGGCTAAAGCTCTTGCCACCCCTATAGTGCCTTTTTTAGGCAAGTTTCAAAGGACAAAACCATCACTGTAACAGAAATAAGCATGCAAAATCTGAAGGTAATGCTACTCAATGCTAGAAGTCTAAACATCAAAATGCACTCTCTCAAGGCACTCCTAAAAATGGAGAACAATGATATCTGTGCAGTAATCCTCGAGACCTGTTTTGCTGGCTCCAGAGAGCACCCCTGCAATACCAGGCTACAACTCTTACCACACTTTTCGGCCACCAAACCAAGACCAAAACACTAAAGGTGGAGGAGTGTCTATACTCACCAAGGATATTCACACCTCCAGGCTAGTTGCCCATCACAATGCATCTGAAATTCTCCAGGTGCAACTAACACTAGGTAAGACTACGATCCAAATTGTAACTTGCTACAGATCTCCCACCATGCCCCAAGATTCTCACTACACCTTTCTAAACATGCTGGAAAATATTAAGATACAAACCGAACACCCTAATACTGGGTGATTTCAACTAACCTGCCATTAACCAGGAAAACTACTCAGGTACCTACACCTTTTCCCAACGGTTCCTGGAATTCATAAATTCCAACGCCCTGGATCAACTAATCCATTGTCCCACCAGGGGCTCCAATATCCTACACCTGGTCATTACCAACACGTGAGATAGATGCTCCACACCAGTGGTCACCCCCTCATTAGTCAGGTCTGACCCTAAGATAATCACCCTTGACATCCACATCCCACCCCCCACCCCCGAAGTAAGGAAACCTCTGTAAAAAACTTCTCCAAAGCCAACTTCATACTACTCAAGTCAGAAGTGACAAACTTCATGACACCCATGCAGACAGGAGCTGAAAGTGTGACTGCTGAATCCTACACTAAGGCACTGTATGAGCACATCCACTCATGCATGAATCGTGCCATCCCAAATAGAACCAAGATGCTTGCCTCCAAAAAAAGGAAGCCAATCTGGTGGTCCCCTGCCATAAACAAACTATACAACATAAGGAAGAAACTGTTGCAGAAAAGAGGAAAATCCCAGGATTCAAAAAACTCCCTTACCAGCCTCAGTAAGAAGCTGAGATTTATTTTTATTTATTGCAGTTTGTTAACTGGGAAAGTTCATTGGGCCATGTTGAGCCCATTTTCAATGGAGGCCTGGGGAGAAAAGCTTCAGTAATGAGAGTGTTTATAATATTTACAATCACCAAAGAAACAAAAAATAGTAATAACAATAATTACAAAAGAGTTAGAAATCCAAGTAATACACATTATTTATGAGTTCACACAGAGTAACATTGAAATAAGAACATAAATTCAACAGATTTATTTATTGTGACTCATTGGTTGAATTTGGGATAAGAATGTTAAGAGGGGTACAAAGCTTCAGGTGGGGTGAGAGCATGAGCATTCCCAGAGGGTGGACAGATGAGAGTAGAGTAAGCTCTTGAAGGTGGTGGCATTATGGGTAGTTCTAATTTGAGGAGGAAGTGAATTCCAGTACCTGGCAAGAGAAAAAGATAGTAGCAGTTGTCCTGGAGTAGGTATGGGTTTATAAACTTCAATGAGATTTTGATTATTGCTTTTGAGTAGTCTATGTGGCTGATGCAGTTTTAGGGTGGAGGAGAGGGAAGGGCAGTTAAAGGGTTTGAAAATAAGCTTATGTGCAGTTGTGAGTTGACTATATGTCAGATAGTTGGGAAGTTCCAACCAATTTAGAGAATGGAGGGAGTCACAGTGATGCATAGAGGATTTGGATCCGGTGGCAAACTTAGAGATTTTATTGCAGCAGGAAGATAGTTTAGATCTGAGGGTAGATTGAAGATTAGTAAGGAGAGGGGCTCCGTATAGGAGTGAGGGAATGAGGTATGTGGTAGCTAGTAGTTGGATTGTTGAGGGAATGAGGTAGCAGTTATGTCGATATAGCATTCCAAGTTTCTGATGAGTTTTCTTAATATTAGTTTGCAGGTGTATGTCAGGTACAATGAATGATCATCAATATCATCAATAACTACTCCCAGTAGCTTAGTATTAGGAACAATTTTTATAGAGGTCTTGTTTTGGCTGAAAATAAAGAAGGATGCTTTGTCGATTTTGGTGTGTCTGAAAGGGGCGAATATTATGATTTTGGAATTGGATGCATTGAGAGCTAAACATGGTTATGTAGCATCCTAGTTTTCAAAGTGCAGGAAAAAGCTGTGTCTTGCAGAGTTAGGTTCTCTTAAGTTTTGGGGAGTGAATTGGTGGAGCAGATGATGGTAGAGGAGTCATCCGCGTGATGGTTCTGGACAAGTTTAGCATTAGGATACGTTCTGGTAGAAGTCATTGATGAAAATGTTAAATAGTAGGGGCCCAGTGAGAGCCTTGTGGAACAATTGTTGGGAGGGTGTGGATGAAGGAAGAGAGCATGATTATTCCACTTTTATAGCTTGCCTTCTCTATCTGAGGAGATAGGCTGGTGAACCAGATGATGGAGGGAAGAGGATGAGATCGAGTATGAGAGAGCTTGGTCAAGAGGATATTGTGGGATATAGTATTGAAGGCTTTAGGATAGAAAGTCCCGAGAAGGAGGGTAGATACTATGTTGCCGGAATCACGAGCAGAGTTAATGATTTCAAGAAAGGAGAGCAAGGCAGTAGTGGTACTATGACCCAGTCTGAAACCATGTTGAGAAGGGCTCATTAGTTGATTGTCTAACATAAAGTGTAGGAGTTGTAGATGGATACATTTTTCTAGGATTTTTGAGATAAGAGACAGGATAGCTATTAGGTGGAAATTGGAGACTGTAGAGTTGCTTCCTCCTTTGTGGAGGGGAATGATGAAGTTTTTTTTTCCAAATGAGGGGTACATAGGATTCTTGGATGTAGCGATTTATTAGAATGCTGATAGGTAGAGCTATGCCATCAGCAGCTAGTTTGAGAAAGTTATATGGCATGTCCCTCATAAAATCTTCCAAAGCAAGTTACGAAAATAAAATTGCTAAAGATTCCAAAGACAACCACAAGGCATTTTTAGCATTGACAAAAATCTAAATAAGCAATAACTCCGGATCTGCTCTGAGCTACAACAGAATGGCATTAAATATACTTGATCCTAAGGATATTGCCACTATCCTGGCAGATCAATTTAACGCCAACTTCACTTCCCTCTCACCCTCTAAAGGGGCCCATCTCAATACCAAAAGATTTGCCAAATTCTGGTAATCCTTGGCCACACAGGTAGAAAACCGCACTCTCAAAGCTAAGAATACAGCAACCTATGGGACCAGATGACATCCCAGTGCTGTGTACTACATGAACTGCAAAAATTAACTGGCATCCTGGCAGATCATTTAGTGCCACTTAACTCGACCCCTAAGTCCGGCATCTCAATACCAAAAGATTC
>NW_025060636.1:0-5145 GCF_019279795.1 Protopterus annectens | reverse complement strand
ATTCTGTAGTTTTTTTCAATACAGACTTACCTTTAGTTCTATACAATTGTATTGTAACCTTGCATTGCTGGGGTACCCTTTAAAATCTTATTAGTCAGATGTCTACACTATTCAGGGAGTGGAGTATCTTAACTGCTTAACACTGAGCAGTACCCCCTTCAGCTATTCAAAGGTTCAGTTAAGTCTAGGTTTATCAGTTTGGCATTGCCTAAAAGGCACTATGGAGTGAAGAAGGTTAAGCCTATAGGAGAGATGTGCAGACCATCCCTAGCAAAGCAGCATTTGTCAATTACAGCCTCCCAGGCTGTCAGCTAACTGAGCAGTTGTAAGGTTTATATTTGTTAAAAAATATCTGCCTTCTACTATACCCAGTGCCCTTTTAAGGTAGAAAAAGGTTGTTGCAATAGTGAGCCATATTAAAAAAAATTATTCCTCATGTTTGGAATAAATATTTGTATAGCCAGATACTGTCTCTACAGTATTTACCTACCCAGATGGTGCCTGAGCTGAAGCGAAGCTCTCTGCAGTAGCAAGTATAGAATCGGTGTCCTTTTGTAAAGTGTGTGAACTTGCACATGGGGGGGGGGGGCATCTTTGTACTTGCAACTGTTTATCTGGTTGTAAAATTGCTTTAGGTAAAAGTAGGATTTTTGTCATGATTTAGCTGAAACAAAATACAGGGAAGAAATCTGCATGCAATTTTAAGGTTTAAATGTGGAAGTACATAGCAAGGTGATACCAACTGAGGCAGAGGTCTTTGTCCTTGTTCTCCAGTAGAGAATAACTGGGAGGGGCAGTGGGAGGTGAAGTACCCCTCATAGTATTCGAACTATTTGGATAAGTGGCTTTTCCTTAAAATGATTTTTAATTTCCACAGACTGGCACATTTGCTCATCCTAAAATTTAAAAAAACAAGGACTGGAATAAACCAATCAGTGTGACTTACTTTTTAAAGCTCACTATACCAATTATCTGTGGTACATGGATTAAGATACAAACCAGAAACTGTCTTGACAAAGTCCAAGGCAAGAAAAATACTGTATCCTTTCCCATGTATTTGGCCACAAGGATACATTTGAAGACTCACCATCCACTGTTTTGGGATACATTTGAAGATTCACCAGCCACTGTTTTGGAAGGTAACCTTCATCCACCTCTTAACTGAAAAGTCCCGAGAAAGTAATAGAAAAGGGAGAAGGGAAATAAAAGTAGCAAAATGTGGTGGTGGAAACTTAAACTGGTGATGAAAACACAGGCACACTTTAGACATATTCCAACAGGTAGAGGGATGGAAGTAATTTGTCTAGTGTCTTTGGACCTTAAAATTTCCTAAAATTACCCTGTGAAAGGTAAATAATGCTAGAACACAAGTCTGCCAGGTATTCAGTAGCTGCTCCCAAAATTTATAGAAAAATGGTTAAAGCATGGATGGGTCCAAATGTAAGGATAAGAGGTAATGAGTAAGGGGTTGAAAGAGCCCATTTAGAATTGGCAAAGTTCTAAAAGGGCAAATGGGCAAAAATTGCAGGCTATGAGCAAAATAAAGGTGAATTCCCAGGGATTACTTCAAACCTCTGATTACCATTTGAAGCATCAGACACAGTGCCAACAGGATGCTATCCACTTGCTGGAGGACACAAGATCTTGAATTTTGTCACAAATGTCATGTAATAGCACAAGGCAATATTACCTGAAGCTCCTAGGCCAGTCACCCAGGAACTGCTTGGATCTATCTTTGGTAGGGTATTGTATGCAATTAACTTAAATTATGCAGAGCTAGCAAAACCACTGACACCTAAAACAAAATGCACCAGAACCCTTTCTGTGGGGAGAAAGTGAGAAAAATTTGCTTTAGATGGCTACAGCAAGCTTATCTAAATACTCCTTTAGATCTACTAGTTATTTATACTTTGTCCCCGTGCTTTTGTGCAAGCACTCCTGCTGTAAATTCTCCATCACAATCTCAAACTTCCCCACTATTACAAAATGGCATTGGATCCAATGGCCAAAGGCTTCTCACCTAGTCTGAGCAGTTGCTGGAGCTGCCCTGATAGCAGAACACTGCTCCGTTCTGCTCCAGAACTGCAGTCCCCCCATGAAGTGGCTGTGGTTAAACTAAGCAAAATGGCATTCCTTTCCAAGGCTGACTATGAGTTGCTGATTCGCAGAACCAGTTTTGCGTCTGTTGCCAACTACAGAGGAAGTAGTACATGATTGCATTAACAAGCTTCCTTCCTCCTAGGAAGGACTGGCCAGAAATGCTTGGATCTCTTTCTGAATAGATCCTATAGCAGAAAATGAAGGCTGTAAGCAGGGAAACTGCTCTCATCACAAGATGTGAATTTGCTAGGGATAGCTGTGCAGATGTCTGTATATTGACTTGGCTGGTAAGATATCCTTAACTATATAAAACAGCTTTTCAGACTTATTAAATGGCAACTTGCTTGCTCCTGAATATTCTGATTCAGCATTATGCTTGTTTCAGTACTGGAGTCTAGCTGACTGTCTGCAATATTTTCAGCACATGGGCTAAATATGCATGCAGATTCCATAGCAAAGCTCCTTTGATTCTGAAATGAGCACCCACTTCAGTGTTGAGGTTATAAAGAAACTGGATAGAGGCAAATTGGAACTCTACTATCCTAGTCACCTGCAATCCTCTTTAGCATTAGAACTATTCGACCAGTCTCTTGGCATGTTTTTCCCCAGCTTAAAGTGGCCTGATGCATTTCATTTGGCTCTCCCCTCAAGAGGAACAGTAAAAGCAAAGGAGGCTGCTCGCATGGCATTCTTATGGGCCATCAGTCACAATGCTATCTGTCCACATGTCCTAAATCTAGACACTTGACTAAGTTGCTATTCAAAACTTGTTTGTCTTGCAGACTTTGCACAAAAGAAATCTTAAGCCTTTCCCAAAATCTTGTAGAGTTGTCTGCCCTGGCTAACTGGGATTCTTGTAGAGTTGTCTGCCCTGGCTAACTGGGATTCTTGTAGAGTTGTCTGCCCTGGCTAACTGGGATTCTTGTAGAGTTGTCTGTCCTGGGATTCTTGTAGAGTTGTCTGTCCTGGGATTCTTGTAGAGTTGTCTGTCCTGGCCTTCAGGTTCTTGTCAGAGGTTGTCTGCCCTGGCTAACTGGGATTCTTGTAGAGTTGTCTGCCCTGGCTAACTGGGATTCTTGTAGAGTTGTCTGCCCTGGCTAACTGGGATTCTTGTAGAGTTGTCTGCCCTGGCTAACTGGGATTCTTTTCCACTATGAAAAGACCTGCCTGGTATCCATGGTGACAATACCCTGCCTGCTCATGATGGTCTTGACTCTGGACAACAAGGTACCTCAAGTACTACATTAGTATGCCATAAAATCTAACCGCAATTGCAAAATGTGTATACTTGTCTGAAATTCTCAAACTGGTTGAGAAGCTGACTTTACCTCTTCAAAATTAACTAGCGGGTTTCCACATCAGATGTCTGCTATGCAAGACATGGGACAGTATTTTGTGTATAACAAATATGACTCAACATGGGCATATTAACTCTAGTCTTGTAGCTGGGTAACTCTAGTCTTGTAGCTGGGGACAAGTATCTCTACATTTGTAGAGATCATGCATGTTAAACTTGAAGGCTTAAACTGCAAACTAGCTATTCCATAGGTCAAAAGTAGTGTGTTTTTCTGGATGAGTACTGAAGTGAATGGTACTAGGTCACCACCTGTTTGACACTGTAGGAATCCAGGCTGGCCAATATTCCTGAGTGGTTGATGCAAGTTTGCTGGTGACTGCAAGCTGGGCAGTTATCTGCTCTTGCACTAATCCAACTCCAAAAAGGATTGAATATGCATGTTTTGGGGGTATTAGTGTCCAGCTTAAACGTAAGTGCAGCATAGGAGTGTTTGGCTAAAACTGTTACTCTATGTGGAAACATGCCCCAGGAGTCTTTATCTGACAAACTTAATTTCCAAGAGAATATCTTGCAAGTCAAAATTGTAGTAGTCTTTAATTGCACTCACTTGCAAATTTAAGTGCCCCATTTTGGATATACAAATTCAAGCATGTCCCTCAACTGGAAGGGTGCCACTTAGTAAAGGCCTTTCAACTCTCCTTAATACTTGGTATCCAAGGGTGCCACTTAGTAAAGGCCTTTCAACTCTCCTTAATACTTGGTATCCAGGATATCCCACCTACCAAGTGGCATAATGGTTAACATCTCTTAACTCCCCATGTGCAAGGTTAGATCCTGACTTCCAGCTATTGCCTGTATGGAGTCGAGATGGTTTTCCTGGGTCTCTGGGGTTCCTCCCAAAACCTACTTCCTCACACGCACTCCAAGAATGGGCTGGCTGGGGCCATTACAAAGATTCTACATGGTGTTTAACAGCTTTGGACATAAACTGTTTCATATGGGTATCTCTAAAATAGAACATGAATCGGACTTGGCTAAATGAATAGCCCTGACCTTGCCCAGTGTAAAAAGTTCTGGTTGGTTTCAGTGGTCAACTAATGTTGACAAAAGGAGTGGTCCTCAAAACACTTGGTAGCAAATAATTCTTGACCTATATGCCTGCCATAACATCCAGTAGCCCTGTTAAGTTGCTGGTTGGCCAGTGTCAATTGCCTAGCGAGTTACTTGAATGAATTAAGTGCTGAATGTAAAAACTCACCCTGCAAAATATGAATCAGGTACTTACTCAATGTAGGGTCACTGATGGGACACCAGGAACCTGTGCATTTATTCAGAAAAATTGAAGGGTAGTGCACCAAAGTTACTTTGCTTGATGTCCTGAGTCAACTGCACAGGATTAAGAAACTAGAAATGTGTGAGGAATGGTGGGGAGGGAAGATTGAGAGGTCAACTGGTGTAAGCATAGGGCCCTATTCATAATCTCAGCCTATGCCACAAGATTGTGAAAAGTGCATCGAACAGCACTTACTGGACCTACTAGTTGAATGACATGAAGATTGTAGGTATAAATAGTTTTGCCATGAATGCATCGGGGCATACAGAATGGGATATGAGGACTGCCTTGGCTTACATGGGTGGGGCAACAGGTGATGGTGGCTAACAGATTCAGTCACAAGATCAGACCTGTTAAACTTGAGGCAAGTACATCTAGTGACGGCCTATTAGCGTTCAAGCCCCTCCAAAAAGCA